>NW_020954702.1:686238-719577 GCF_900497805.2 Vombatus ursinus
CTATCTATCTATCTATCTATCTATCTATCTATCTATCTATCTATCTACCTATCTAACTATCTATCTATCTATCTATCTATCTGCTTGTCTGTCTGTCTGTCTGTCTATCTGTAGATAGAATACTTATATGAAAAATCTAGTTTTTCCTACTTCCACGTAACCAAGTTAGAACAACTAAAATAATTCAGAAGCAAACCTTTTTTCTACTTAGTGTTTAAATAGAGAGTGAACAAAAGAATGAGCAAATCTCAACATCAAGAATATAGATAATGGGCATTTAAAATAAAACTGAGAAAAACCACTTCCAAAACCAGAAATGGATCAAAGTTACCTAGAAACTCTTTTCCAGTACTACAAAGACTTAAGCATACATTTATTAATGGCTTAATTTTATAGCTTACATTGAAACAAAACAACAAAAAGCCCTTAGTTATTTAAATTAAAAAATCTAAATAAAAATAGTAAAATATAATTTCTATTGTTTAGTAAAGCAGAAAACATCAGTAAGGGTAAGAGCTCTCAAGTTATCTAGTATTTCCATTACTGTTCTTCATAAAGCAAAAGCAGACTCTCAGACATATAATAAGATCATTAAAAATATATCTTGTGTAACCAAATTGTGTGTTTAACAGGTGCTTCTCCTCCATTATTCCAGACTATGAGTCATACTTTGGGCAGACTCATGAACAATTGCCAAAGAAGTCTATAATGTTATTTAGTCTCTTGAGCCACAGAGTTATAGTATCTATAAGCATTTAGAAATCTGGGTACTATTTAGGGAAAAAAAAAACAACAGTTTTGAAATATCTTTGAAAAATATAAGGAAGCCATGTTGAAACAATTAATCATAAACAAATCATTAAAATGAAAAATATGTTCTTAAATAGCATCTTGGATGAGAACAAACGCCTCATTATTCTGGAACATATTGACTTGAGAACATAAGTACAAGAAAATCACGGACATGATATACAACACAATATACTCAGCGTTCTCTGTCTCAGAGCTTTTGAAGAACATTTTCTATGATGGACAATAGATAAAGTAATTTGTACAGAAAATTGCCACCTAGTGATTCAGAGGTCTTTTTAAAAACATAGTTTACACATTACTCTATACAGTATGTACCACAGAATCTAAGAATTACAACAATCTAAAGCATAAATTTTATTTTACTTTAGCCATGAAAAATAAGTGTCAGTCTCACGATATGGAGACCAGTAAGGAAGTGAACACAATTAGAAAGGAGAATACTTTGATGTCCTTCATCTAATATTGTCTTCAGAAAGATTTTTCTCAAAAGACTAGTTTAAGTTTTATTTAAGTTTTTAAAAATATATAGATCAGAAAATGGTGTAGTAAAGGCAGCAACAAAACTGAACTCTCTCAAGATTCCCTTCCACAAACAACTTTAAAATAGCACCTCAAATCAAATTTGACAGTTGCAGAGCCAAGAAAAGGTCTGGGTGAGACATCTTCCATTCTAAGATAACTTAGGAGGTTGGCAGGAGAGGTCTGTGACACTAGAGTGGGCATGGGCTCAGAGCACATGCATTGGCAACACCAGCAGGGGGCCTTGGGGGCAACAGCAACATCAAGAGCTCTCAGTCCAGAGATGGTCAGGAGTCAAACAACTAGTCAGAAAAAGATTACAAGGGACCCTGAGCTGGCACTAGGCACAGGACCTTGTTGCATTTTCCATATGCAGTTCCAGGTCACAGTTCCAGAGTGGAAGGAAGCACTAGGACCTGTGGCTACATGAGAGCAGAGTAATTGCCACAGTTCCAGGAACAAGAGGAACACTAGCACTTTCAGCCACAGGGAAGCAGGGGCCATTCCTGGATAAAGGCCAGAGTACAGACCAGAAAAGCAGTCACCATACCCCCCCACCCCAGAGCACTCGACCTTGGAAGCACCAAAAACTTGCAGACCCCGAGAAATAGCTCTGAAAACAGTAGTGCAAAAAAATTTGAAGCTCGGACAGTGCCTCCCCAAGCCCAGGTGAACAGAGTCCAAATTTAACAAAAAAGCTAAAGTCAAGAAATAGGCTGGAAAAATGAGCAAACAACAAAAAAAGAACCTGATCATAAAAAGCTACTACAGTGACAGATAAGTCCAAGATACAAACTTATAAGAATGCAGAAACATAAAAAAAGCTAGAAGCAAAGCCTCAAAGAAAATGTGCTAATTGCCCAGCAAGAATTCCTGGAAGAGTTAAAAAAAAAAAAAAAAGAAAGAGTGGTAGAGGAAAAGCTGGGAAAATGAAATGATGCAAGAAAATTACAAAAAGAGAATTAACAACTTGGTAAAAGAGGCACCAAAAATACTAAAGAAAATAACATCTTGAGGGGCTTGGCCAAGATGGCGAAGAAAAAGCAAGGATTCACCTGAGCTTTCCTCAACTCCACTCCAAACAACTTTAAAAAATGCCTCAAAACAAATTCTGGACTGGCAGAACCCACAAAAAAAAACAAGGTGAAACAATTTTCCAGCCAAAGACAACTTAGAAAGCAGGAAAGTCACCCAGGGTCACATCTGGGTGGGAGTAAAGTGCAGTACATTACAGGCTGTGCTGTACAGACTGCACCACAGGAAACTAGCAACAGCCTCTGGGAGTGACTGAATCAGCAGCAGCATCGACTGCTTCTGAAGCCATCAGCCCACAAATGGTAAGAGGATTGGATAACTGGTCAGAAGGAAATTATAGGGATCCTTTTGCTGGCACTGGGTTCAGGACTCTATTGCATTAGCAGTACTCAGATCTGTGTTGCAGGCCTGGGTCACAGTCTCAGGGTGAAGAGGAGCACTAGCACACCAGAGCTCGAAGCTAGGACCCTGGTCACAATTCCAGGCCAAAAAAGAGTGCTTGTGATCACTCACAGACCAGAGCATAGGTCAGAAGAGGAGAAACAGACTGACTTCTCCTTAGATCATACTTCTTTGGAAGAACTGAAAGCTTAGAGATCCCCAGAATTAGCTCTGAAAACAACTACATAAAAAAAACCTGAAAGTTGGAACAGCCCTCCCTTCACCCCAGGAGCAGAGATTGAAAAATAAGCAAAAAACAAAAAGATGCTGACCATAGAAAGTTACTAAGGTGACAGGAAAAAATCAAAGCACAAATTCAGAAGACAATAAAGTCAAAATTGCAGTATCCAAAGTCTCAAAGAAAAATATAAATTGGTAATCAGGCCCAAAATAATTCATAAAAGGGCTTAAAAAGGATTTTAAAAACAAAATCAAAGAGGTAGAGGAAAATTGGATAAGAAATGACAGTGATGCAAGAAAATCATGAAAAAAAAAGACTCAGCTTGATAAAGGAGGCACAAAAAAATACTGGGAAAAAAAATCTTAAAAAACAGAATAGATCAAATGGTAAAAGAGGCACAAAAAATCCAGCGAAAAGAAGAATGTCTTAAAAAACAGAATTGACCAAATTGAAAAAGATATACAAAAATTCACTGAAGAACTTCTTAAAAAGCAGAATTAGCCAAATGGAAAAAGATACACAAAAATTCACTGAAGTTATAAGTACTCCTTAAAATGTAAAATTGACCAAATGAAAAAGGAGGTACAAAAGCTCAATGAAGAAAATGTCTTTAAAAATTAGAATTGAGCAAGTGGGAGCTAATGACTAATGGCACATCAAGATGCAATAAAACAAAATAAAGAATGAAAAAATAGAGGAAAATGTGAAATATCTCACTGGAAAAACAACTGACCTAGAAAACAGATCCAAGAAGATAATTTAAGAATTATTAGACCACTTGAAAGCCATGATCAAAAAAAGAAAAAAAAAGAGCCTAGACATCACCTTTAAAGAAATAACCAAGGAAAACTGCCCTGATATTCTAGATCCAGAGGGCAAAAAAAGTCTGAGAAGGAAATAATGAGTAAGAATAAGATGGAGGGAAATTCACAAATAGTAATTGTAACTTTGAATGTGAACAGGATGAAATCACACATAAAATGGGGAAACTGATAGCAAAATGGGTTAGAAATTAGAATCCAACAATATGTTGTTCACAAGGAACACATTTAAGAATGAGAAATACACACAGAATTAAAATAAAGGTTTGGAGTAGAATATATAATGCTTCAGCTGATACAAAAAAAGGTAGGTATAGCAATTATGATTGTAGAAACAGTTATGACTAAAATAGATTTAATTAAAAGAAATATATAAGGTAACTACAGTTTGATAAAACGTTCCAGAGACAATGAAGCAATATCAATACTGAACTTCTATGCACCAAATACCATAGTATCTAAATTTTTAAAAGAAAAGTTAAATGAATTACAAGTGGATATAGATAACAGTACTATAAAAGTAGTGGATTTTAATCTTTCCCTCTCAGAACTGCATATACCTAACCAAAAAAAAAAAATAAGGAAGGTGATAAAACTATCTCTTTTGCAGGTGATTTAATTATATTCTTGGAAAATCCAGAGACTCAACTAAAAAGTTAATTGAAACAATAATTTTAGCAAAGTAACAGAACATAAAGTCAATTCACATAAATCATCAGCATTCTTATATTATCACCAAAAAAACCCTGCTAGAAGAGATAGTAAGAGATACCTGATTTAAAATAACTCTAGACAGTATAAAATACCTGGGCGTACAAATGCCACAACAAGCCCAGAAACTACATAAAAATTATTTAAAAAAAACTTTTTATAAAAATAAAATCATTTAAATAATTCAGATATATTAATTATTCATGGGTAGGCAAAACCAATATAATAAAAATGATAATTTTACCCAAACTAATTTATATATTCAACATTTTCCCAATAAAATTACCAATTTTTTTACTGAATTAGAAAAAATAAAATTCATTTGGAAAAACAAAAAGTCAAGAATATCAAAAGAAACAATGAAAAAAAATGTAAAGGAAGGAAGTTTAGCAGTACCAGATCTTAAACTCTATTATAAGGCAGTAATTATCAAAATTACTGGGACTGACTAAGAAATGGAAAGGTAGATCAATGGAATAGAGTAGACATAAAATTTACGGCAGCAAATAAACATAATAATTTTGCATTTGATAAATACAAATACTTGAGTTTTGGGGATAAGAATTTATTATTTGGTAAAAATTGTTGGGAAAACTGGAAAGTAACACCAAGATAAGGCCAAAAGGGATACATCACCTAGATGTAAAGAGAGATTTTACAAGGAAATTAGAAGAATATGTAACATATTATTTATCAAACTTATAGATAGGTGAACAATATATGAACAAACAAGAGAGAAAGCGAAGTTTGGCATAAAATGGAAAAATTTTGATTGCTTTAAATTAAAAGGTTTTTGTACAAATGGTGTGAGATAATAATCCATGCCCAATTTCCAGTTTCCAAATAAAATAAATGTAACCAAGATCAGAAGGAAAGTCAAAAATTGAGGGGTGGGAGAATTTTATAGGCAGTTTATCAGATAAAGGTCCCATATCTAAAATATAGAAAGATCTTTGTCAAATCTATAAGAATGTGAGTCATTCTCCAATTGATAAATGGTCCAAGGATATGAACAGGCAGTTTTCCAGTGAAGAAATCAAAGCAATTTACAGTCATGTGAAAAAAAAAAGTTCTAAATTATTATTGATTAGAGAAATGCAAATTAAAACAACCTTGAGATATCACTTCAGATCTATCAGATTGGCTAAAATGATAGAAGAGGAAAGTGAAAAATGTTGGAGAGGATGTGGGAAAATTGGGACATTAATTAATTATTGGTGGAATTGTGAAATGATCCAACCATTTTGGAGAGCAATCTGGAATTATACCCAAAGAGTTAATAAACTACTGTTAACTGGACCAAACTGGCTTCTAACCTGTGGATGCCCTGATGATGAGAGGTAACAGCAACAATGAGACAAGTTTGATTCATAAAAGAGCTTTATAACTGAGACATGGGTACGGCAGATTCTTGTCCAAGCTCAGAGAACACCTGGTGCTGGTCAAAGGATTACAATAATTATATAAGTTTGCCAGAGGGTAAGATCATCCAGATGGTAAGTGCAAAGGGTTGTTGTTTTGCCAAGCTCAGGGCACAGCTTGCTTACTGGGCCTTTGCTCTGGAACATAGGGTGTCTCCTAATATCTTGATACTACCTATACCCTTTGACCCAGCAACACCACTACTTGGTATAAGATGACTAGGGAGAAAGGAAAAGAACTTGTATGTTCTAAAATGTTTATAGCAGCTCTCTTTGTGGTAGCAAAGAACTGGAAATTGCAGGGATGCCCATCAATTGGGGAATGACTGAACAAGTTGTGGTATATGATTGTGATGGAATACTATTGTGCTATAAGAAATGACAAGCTCATTGGTTTTAGAAAAACATGGACTTACATGAAATAATGAGTGAAATGAGCAGAACCAAGAGAACATTATATAAAGTAACAGTGATATTGTTTTAAGAATGACTGAGTTAATAATATTTTGCCCATTATAAATACCCAAATTAACTATAAAGGACATATGATAAAAGATACTTTCTGCATCCAGAGAAAGAACTGATAAATAAATGTATAGAATAACTTTACATATATGTGTATATGTGTGTGTGTGTGTGTGTGTGTGTGTGTGTGTGTGTGTAATTTGTATCCAGTGGTAGCCATCTTTAGGGTGGGAGGGTAGGAAAGAAAGGAAAAGGAAAAAAAGAAATTTACATGAACATTTTGTTGTATATTTGAAAGGAATAGCAAGTAGTGCACAGTAGATTTTCAGTATGCTTGTTTCATTCCATAAATTAAAAATAAATTAAATAGACACTGAAAAAATAGAAATTCTATAGAAATTCACATTAAATTACTGTTCCTTCAATTTGGTTTAATTTTTTTTAATTTGAAATATAAAATTGATGTAGAGTATTCTGAATCTTTGGACAAAATATTTGGACAGAAAAGTGGCAAGGTGGTTAGAATGTTGCAATGGAGTCAGGAAGACAGTTAGTTGCATCATCCTGATCAATTCATATAACCTCTAAGCCTCAGTTTTTTCATCTGCAAAATAGGGATAATAATATCACCTACTTCACAGATTGTTCTGAGAAGGAAAAGATTTTATATATACAAAGCACCTTGAAAACTTTAAAGCACTACATTTTAGCTATTGTTATTATCCAAGTCATAAGCTGTAATAGTATATTTTTTAAAAATGCTTTATAACTCTTTGGAAAATGTGTCTATGTCCACATGAATTATCTGAGTGTATATATACAACTTGTGAGTGGCATAGATAGTTATGATCTGAGACTTGGCTCACATCTTTGGAGGGTAAGAGATTCAAAGGCAGTACTGGTATTGCCATAATGCCAACTGGGTGCATTTGGGGAAGGAAGGGAGAAGGAATGGGCAGAGTCCAGGAACACATCACGGTTCAGGGTTCTTTTTTCCAACCTCATAGAGGAGGGGACCTAGTATTAGATCTATCTGTAGCCCTCAAATATCTCTGGCCCAGGGGTATTAATTTTAGGAATTCAGAAGAAAAGCTACTTCCCTGGTCACCCTTAAAGGAGTAGGTGGCTTTTAGCTTAGACTCAGCAGCTTAGTTCTTTCCCACCACATACTGGTTATACAAAAGACCAACACAAATAGTGGAAAGCAAGGAAACCAGTTTCATTAAAGTAAATTAAAGTAAAACAGCAAACAGATATTCGAAAATTTCCACAGATTGAATATACCAGAAAACACACCTGAGTGAATAAACTTAATATTAAGAAGTTGCTATCATCAAAACCATTTGGTATTGGTTTAAAAAAAATAGAAAAGTAGTTCAATGGAATAGTCTAGATGAGGGAGAATCAGAAGCAATGGAACTCAATAACTCATTGTTTTATAAACCAGAAAATATAAATAACTAAGAGAAGATATTTGATAAGGACTTGCTGGGGAAACTAGAAAGCAGCCTGATAGAAATTAAGTTTAGACCAATATCTTATGTCATATCACAATAGATACATGACCTTAATAGTAAAGATTATATTATAAAAAATTAGAAGACAAAGAGATATACCTCCCATAGCTGTGGGTAGGAGATGTATACTTAACCAAATAAAAGATAGAGATAATTACAAAATATGAAATAGATAACTTTGATTACACAAAACTGAATAGGCTTCTGTACAAACAAAATTAATGGATCTTGAATGAAAAGGAAAGGAGTTGAATGGGAAAAAATTTGTATCAAATTTCTCAGAAGAATTTGGTTTCCAGGATATATAAATAATTTACATATACAAAGTACATTAACATGTATATATACATACATATGTACATATAATAATACATATGCACACTGGTTCATTGCTATTGGAACTATGAAGAAGCAATTTGGAATTATGCAAATAAAGTTATTAAAATGTCCACACCCTTTGACTCAGAGATTCAATTACTAGGCTTATACTTCAAGGAGGATTGATAAAAAGAAAATCTCCATATACACCAAAGTATTTATAGCACTTTTCGTAGTAACAAAGTATATAAGCCCATTGATTTTTGTTGTTCAGTCATTTTTCAGTTGTGTCCTACTTTTCATGAACCCATTTAGGGTTTTCCTGACAAAGATACTGGAATGGTTTGCCATTTTGTTTTCTGGCTCATTTTACAGATGAGGAACTTACCCAGAATCACATAGTTGTTAAGTGTCTGGGGCTGATTTGAATTCACAAAGATAAATTTTCTGACTCCAGGCCTAGAAGCTTTATCCCCTGTGCTGCATAGCTGTCCTTGCCCATAAATTAGAAAATATCTTATTGTGGTATATGAATTTAATGGAATATTAGTATGTTGTAAGAAATGACAAATATTATATATATATATGTGTGTATGTTTATATATATATATATATATATATGAAGCATGGAAAGATTTACATGATTTGATGAAGAATGAAGTAAGCAGATCCAAGAAAATAACATACACAATGACTACAACAATGTAAATAGAAAGAATAACCTCAAAATAATCAAAAGTGAATGTTGGGAGGTTACTAAAAACAAATGTAGTCTCAAAGAAGAGAAATGAGAAGACATTCTCTATCTCACTCTTTTGTAGATCTAAGGTATGGCACATTGTACATATTTTCAAACTTTTTTTGGCATATTGATCACTTTTGCTGATTTTTCTCCTTTTTCTTTAAAATACGGCTTTTTGTGAGGATAAGGAAGAGCATACTGGGGAAAATTTTGGTGATGTAAAAATGATTTCAATATTAATTAATTTTTTAAAAAAGAGCAAATGAGTTCTTCAGCTAGGAGTGAGATATCTCAGCTCAAACCAAGAAAGAGGGCCCTATGTCACTCAAAGATATCCTTTCTAATGGTCTCTACATAGACAAGTTAGAAACTGGGGACATGTTGAAGAGCTGGCTTCCCTTACATGTCTTCTGCTGCTCTTTTCACATATGTCTCCCAAAGAGGTTCTGATCATCCAGGTCTCTCTCACAAAAAGCTCTGGCAACCACTCCCTAAGTTCTTTATGTTTGTCATATGCTCAGCATTCTGTCTGCTAAGTCACATTTTCTCCACAGACAGCCACATGTAAAATATTCTAGGCTTGTGAGAAACTGAGTTACATCTATAAATTGGAACCCCCACTCAAGTCTTACTCAAATCATTATATGGATATGACCTTGTGCTGATATTTATTGACAAGCTCTGGTAAATACAACTAAGCTAGAAAGATTCAGATGTAGGCTTGCAACAAACATGCCTATTATCCAAAGACCAATCTAAGTCAGGAAATTTGTACAGCAAGTGATGAAGGCATAGAGGGTATAATAAAGAGGTATATAATTTACAACAGTGCAAGAAGTACACTCATCAATGAAAGCACAGATTCTTGAAGTATTAAAGTTTAATCATCACTGTCATCACCATGACAAGGTTTATGGTTCGCAAATCCTTCTAAATATGTGATCTTATTTGAAGCATCATTTGAAAAACTAATTGTCTAAATGAATATTTATGAATATAATATCTTTAAATTTAGCAGCTTAAGAGTAGGATTCCAGGCAATTTGAAAGTAAAAAAATTTACAATTAATTGCTTCATCTACACTATGCCAAATAACTGATTTGAACAGATGCTTTCCATCAAATTGCCTAAACTGTCCATTTATTTTTGGTGTTGTATAGACACAAGTTTAAGGTGCCAGCATTTGAAAGTTGACACCTTTATGTTTCTTTTTTCTTAGCTGTGCATGAGGTCAGCTAGTCAAGACTTCTATCCTCTTCTAATTTCCTTATGTCTACCAGAATTGGCACTTTAAAATCTCCCCAACCAATGAAATGAATGATTAATTTTACCTATTTTAAGTGATGGCATGTGTGGGACCCATTAAAAATTGTTATGTCTGGAATTTAAAATGTAAACTTCCAATTAATTTAATAGTCAGTAAATATTTATTTAGTGCCTGTTATATTCAGGCACTGCACTAAGCACTGGGATAGTCCATGCCTTCAAAGAACTCATAATCTAACAGAAAAGACAACAGGTCAACAAATATGTATAGATAAGCTTTATGCAGGATAAATAGTAAAGAATTGAGAGGGAAGGCACTAGAGTTAAGAGGGATTGGGAAAGGCTTCCTGTTGAAAAATGGGATTTTAGTTGGGATTTCAAGGAAGCCAAGGAAGCCAGGAGGCAGAGATGCAGAGGGAAAACATTCCAGGCAAGGAGGACAATCAGAGAAAATACCTAGAGCCAAGAGATGGAGTATCTTGCTCAAGGAACAGCAAGAAGGCCAGTGCCAAAGAGTACTTGGTGAAGAGTAAAGTTCAATTAAGAGAGGAAAGGTAGGATGAGGGTAGCTTATGAAGGGCTTTGGATGCTAGAGGATTTTGTATTTTATCCTAGGGGTAATAGAGATCCACTGGAGTTTTTTGAGTAGGGGGTTGACATGGTTGCATCTGTATTTTAGGAAAATCACTTTGGTGTCTGAATAGAGGATGTATTGGAGTTTGGAGTAATTTAGTTTAAATTAGTTAATATAAATTAAGTAAACTAATTTAACTTAAATTAATAAGTTCAAATTAGATATTACATATGAACCATATATTTCAGGTTTCAAGGTAGAAATGGTTTCATTCAAAGTAAAAAAAGTACTTGATGAAATGTTAGTTGACTCTTAGAAATTTCCTTGGCACATAGTGATTTGGACTTTTGGACTCTTTTCTATAATAGTCACAATGTTCTTTTCCGTTATCTGACTTTGCTCCTTTCCAGCATAGCAGCTAATAAAGATGAGATACAATAGTCACCTTTATACTTCTTTCTTTTGTAAATTCAGGAAGATTAATGTATATTGTATGTCTAGGCTGGTCAAGAAACGGGAATGAAAATATGCTGAATGGGTCACGATGCATTGAGCTGGCTTAATAAAGTGAAATGGAATATTGTTCCCAGGAAACAATAGCAGCTAGGGAGACAGTCTACTTTATCAATTTAGTAAACTACACTAGAAGAGTAAAAAGATAGAAAAATGAAGTGGTGAAAATGAATGTACCAGGTGATAATTTCATTGAGGGAAATAGATGGTGTCATAAATCAGATGGTTAGACTTGAGTGATTTATAATGAGAAATAAAATTGAAATATATCTTAAGTATGTATGCACATTCATGTAGCATTATGCAAAAGCATGTTCAATATAAGGAAGATGGAGATGAAATATAGCACTCTCAGTGGAAATGGTGCATTAGCTGCAGAATCACAGAAAGAAAAGGGCCACAGGAGGCAAAAAAAAAAATTACAATTCACTATCTCTACAAGTATAGAAATAGCATGAATGGCATGACTAAGGGAAAATTACCAGTCTTACTAACTAGAACTAAAAGAATAACAATGTATATAATTGAAATTAAAATGACAACTCCATTATTAGATAAATTAAATTAGAGTAGGTTAAGTATAATTTTTAGTGTCCCCCCCCAAAAAATGTTCAGCTAGCATGACTAAAAAACAAAGCAGTTCACCAAGGAAATAGCCTTAATTAAAAGAAAATATTTAGATGACTGCTTTAAAGTAAAAGCAATCTCAATATAGATAGCTTTAATACATCTTTTGTTAATCATATTACCAGAAAAGGTGTCAAAGATGTATCACTTTTAGCTACTTAACTTCTTAGTATGCATCATCATGACTGTTATCTTTAAAAACAAGCTGGATGATCTAGTTCCAAATACTTCCACTGGGTCTGAATCAGTATCATGTCCTTTTTCAGAATCAACACCTGAGGATGTTTCCAAGGCATCACAATATTATGTTAACTTTTGTTACAAGGAACAAGTTTCCTTTCTAAATGACTATGCGTGCATGTGCATGCAGGGGGGAAACAATGAACCTTTGATCCTGGAACATTCCCTAGAAAGGAATTTACTGTTGACTATATGAGGTGTGCTTAGCAAGTGTGTTACAGGGGAAAGAATACTGACTCTGGAGTCAATGAACTTTTGTTCAAATCCTACTTCTATCACTTATTAGATGATCATAGGCAAGTCTTTTAGCTTACGTAGGCCTCAGTTTCCTTAAGTGAAAAATGAGGGGGTTGGACCAAAAAGTCTGTAAAATCCCTTCTGTAAAATAGGTCTATGATCCTAATGTCAATTTAAAAAAAATATCAGAATTCCTACATTCAAATGAGCATTCACTTTGAGAAGGCCATAAACTTATTCTAAGTATGCCAAGTTTGAGCAATGACTCCAATCATCTTTAAATTTCTCATTGGATCATATTCAAAAGAACATTCTGACAACCCTAACCTTAGGAAGCCATGTTCCTGATGCTCTATAGGATGGGCTTCCCCTATAGCCATCAACAGCCCAAGTCATTAAATTAAAGCTACGCCTACCAGTTCAGCTCTTGAAGGCTTTAATGTACTTTTCTTTAAAGAGATGGAGAAGACACTTGCA
This sequence comes from Vombatus ursinus, assembly GCF_900497805.2. NCBI lineage: Eukaryota > Metazoa > Chordata > Mammalia > Diprotodontia > Vombatidae > Vombatus > Vombatus ursinus. Next base: position 699,157 of record NW_020954702.1, read on the forward strand.
GAGAAAAGAGAAGAGTGTGTGAAAAAAGTTAGTGTTGTTTTTGTCTTCAAGGTGAAAGATGAATCAGATAGAAAAGGAACCACCTGAATAGTAAATATGAAGAATGGCAAAGGTTCTGTGACTCTTAATTCAGTTAAAATGATTGACCACATGATTATATAGCCGACACTGACTTACAGGCTTTAATAACCAGGAAAATGAATCTTTGGTCTGCTTACTTTCAAGACAAATTGAAAATTACTGGCAAAATAGTTCTGGCCATGAAGTTATAGAACCTATGGCTTTAGCATGACAATACTAAATTGTGAATGCTTTTAAATATTCCCCCCTACATACCCATCCAGATTTACGCATGTATGCATAAATACAAATAGATTTATATGTATATAGCATATGCATGTATAAACACCCATATATATATATATTTTAAATTAGAAGCTAGCCTGAAACTAGGCATTGGCAATAGTATGGAGCTGATTTCTTTTAAAAATAGATATACCCTGGCATGGTGGTCCATGCTTGAAGTATCTGCTAATGGAGAAGCTGAGGCTGGTGGAACCTTTAATCAGTGCTACAGCTGATTGAATGTTCACACTAAGTCTAGTATCAATATGGTAGGCTCTTGGGAGCTGAGGGTGGGGCCGAGGCTGCCTAAGGAGGAACTAACAGGCCAAGGTCAGAATTAGAGCAAGTCAAAGCTTCCATGCTAAGCAACAGTAGAGTAGGGATATGAGAAGTCACTGGACTTCCAGCCTGGGAAAGAAAGGATGACTCAATCAAAAACAATTTAATAGGTATAATCAGTCTTGCCTTTCCTAAGCCCACAATTAACAGGGTTTAACAGTACTACTATTGTACAATATCAAATTGCGCATTGAAAAGGTAATATGGTAAATGTGATCTACATTTACTTGAAGTACAAAGTAGAAGAGAAAAATATAAGAACTATATGAACAAAATATCTCATTTTGTTTATAAAATATGTTTAAGGATTAATCTAAGATAAGTAGTTGAGCAATAGTTAGTGTTGTGAAATTAATTATCCTAATTAAATTTTCCTAATGGTTATTAAAATTCTGTGGTAGAATTTGAAATTTTAAAGTACCTAATTTTTTCCATTTTCGTTTTCCTGAAAAAGATCAGTTGTAGACATTGGAAAGGAAAATTCTATAGTCTATTTTAAACATCAAAACATTTTAAAAGTAAATTTTCTTCTTGAAAATCTGTACTCTACATTATTGAAACAACCAGTATTCAAAGATAATTGGACTGAGATGTACAGTATTTATGCTTTGACTAAATTAAGCAAACTTTTAATTTAATTTATTTCCTTCTTATAAGTTAACTATTATATATGTATGTATGCATATATACATATATGATGTTCTATTACTTAACCTGATTTAATTTCCCTAATGTATATGAATGTTAATTATCTAGTATTTTTTCACTTTCTTTTAATTCTCTGTGATAGGAATAATTACTTTAAATAAAGGTGAAGAAGAAGGTGATGATGATGATGATGATGAATGACAATGACAGTGGCAACAGAGGAAATGACAATATTCAGCAATGACATATCACTGGAATAGGTTTAAAGTCTCTTTATTTGGATAGATATGTGTATCTATCTATCTATTTATCTATCTATATAAATATACATACATAATGTATATATACACATACCTACGCAAACATATTGGTCATTTGTGGCTTAATGAAGAAAAACAATAAAAAAGTAGAAGAAAGGGCTCTGTTTGAAATAAGATTCAAATATGATATTTTGGATGTTACTTGCACATATAATTCATTATAAAATGAAAGGAAAATGAATGTAGAAGTGATTTACATTTGCCAGACAAATAAAGTGTCAGATTTTTTTTAAAAAAAATCAATAGTTGAATGAATAAATAAATGTTTGGAGTATTCAGTCCAGTTATCTCAGCTATCTGGAATGATTCTTTATCAGCTAGCTAAGATCCTTTCTCACTCAACTGAAAATGACCAATATTCATATTTAAAATGTCTCCCCTTTAAAGTGAGAGATCATAGGGTCATTGCACCCTTCTGGGCCATTCTCCCAAACAATATTCACGCTTACAATTCAAGTCCCCAGAAAGTGATTGCTGATCCTAGGCTGCAGAGGTGCACCCTGGGTCATTGCTCCTAAAATTATAGCTTATGTCACCCTATCAATAAGTTTCCCTTTAACAGACAGTAGATACAATTAGTTTAAAGCAACAATATTTGCTAAGATGACATTATAGGAACCATAGCCACACAAATTTATCCCTGCAAACATGGGGCTCACTGCCAAATATCCACACAGTATCTATGTTTATGAAGTGGACACAATTTTATTGTGAAATGATAGTAAACCACACATATAGGGAATATAGGTGATCAAGACAACTTAGCCCTCAACTACAGCAGAGCTTTAATGTTTGTCTTCTTGTGGAGTCTTCCCTGTGCTGTGCCCCTCTGGCAAAGCATCTCTGCTTGATTCCCAATATTGGATCCACACTACAGCTTAACTGGTGGCCAAAGTTAGCTCTCTCATGAACGCATAATCAGCTCTCTTTTCTACTTCCAGAGGTCTCACTCCTTGAAGTTGCTTTCTGTCTTGAGTTCTGCTCTTTATGCCTGAGTCTCCATGAAATATGAAAGTCTATGTGTCCTGTCGGATATGCCTCAAGAGTGCCTCTTGCAGTGCTACAAAATACCATGACTATCACTGATGCATGGAGAAGAGGAAAAAATCTTTTCCTTTCCACTAAAAGAAAAAATGTAATTCTCTCCAAAGGGTCTGGGTTCTTCTTGGACTGTTGGAACTAGGAAAGCCAGAGTTTTAACAGCCGGTGATGTAAAGTATCTTATCTTTGCTCATCCAATGACCTTGCTCCTCTTCCAATTCTATTCTTGGCCAAAGTAAGAGTCTCTTAAAGCATAAGTCATCTCCTGGTTTGGCAGCTGAAGTATTAGAAGACATACAGCATTTCCTAGAATTATGACTCTCTATGAACACTGATGAGGGCTAACTCTAAGCTCACGGATTTGGGGATGGAAAGGGTCTAAATTGTTCAACCCTCATATTTTGCAGATGAGAAAACTGAAACCCCAAGAGGCTTAGTGGCTTTCCCAAGGTTATGCAAGTAGTCACTGGCAAGGGTAGGATTTGAATCCATGTCTTCAGACTACAAAGCCATCTCTCTCTCTGTTGCACCAAACTTCCTCAAGGTATTTTCAAATGCAGTGTAGTGGGAAACAAGAATACTTCAGTTCAAATCCCATCTCTGACAATTACTAGCTGTATGACTTAGCAAGTCATTTAGCATCTTGGTGCTTCTGTTTCTTCCTCTGCAAGATGGGGATAATAATACCAATAATACCTACCTCAGGGGACTGTTGTGAGCATTAAATGACATAATGTATAGAAAAAAGCCTTGTAAGACTAAAACAATATGCGTGTCTGCTATTTTTATGTAATAAGCTTACAATAGAAATAAATTTTCTCAAATGTTCTCAATACTACAAATGTATAAAACTATAAAAAACATTAGAATCAAATAATGTTGCCAAAAACACATGAATGGCTTGGCCAAAGGAAGAGTCTTTTCAAACATGTGCCATCTGCTAGTTAGGCAGCTGAAGTATTAGAAGACAAACAACATTTTCTAGAAACATGCCTCTATACAGATATCGTAAACACCTGGTTAAAATCTAATATTCTCAAAACAAGATGGCTTCCACATTCATACTATTATTAAATTAAATTTGGTTAATAATAAATTGTTTTTGCTCAAGTTTAAAATATCTGGATGTAGTAAAATTTTTGAAAAGACAAAAAATGAACTTCAAATTTCATCATGCTAAATATCAGATTTCATGGAATATAAAACTAAATCAGAAGCAAGAATAAAATAAAGCTTAAGAGATCTTGAACAATGAAGCATAGCCTTCCAACATCCTAGTCTGGTCATCTCCAAAATGGAGAGCCCAGCTCTATGGGGGACCATGGCATGATATTGAAAGGTGTGTGATCAAATAATTGGAGAGTGAAATTGAATCCCATTCACCCTATGATTGCCAGTTGTGAGGATTGCCTCCAACAAAACCACAACTACCTGTCATCAATTATGGCATAAAATCCCCCACTTCACATCTTTGATTTTCAAGCTCCCAACCTTCCACCTTTTGCCCCAGGCATTTATAACCCATGGCACTCACTAAAGTAGCTATACAAGTGCTATTTGGAAAATCCCACTCTCTAACCCATACCTCACATCATTTCATGGTTGCAGATCTGACTTTTTGATGCAGGGCAGTAGCTGAGGGGCAAGACCTCCCAAGTCCTTTTTTTTATTTTGAGTGAGACAGAGTTGCAAAGGATGAGTAGGCATGGATGTCTTACGAGCTTCACTGTAGATTTCATTATATTATCTTTTCCTCCTAAACCCATCTCACTCCCAAACTTCCCTTTTTTCTGTCAAGGATACCACTATCCTCCTAGTAACCTAAGTTTACAACCTAGGTGTCATCAAGTCCTCACTTCATATATGCAAGCAGTTGCCATAACTTGTTATTTTTATCTCTACTACATCACTAATATTTGTCCCTTTATTTCCAGTCACATAGCTAACAGTGCCCTTTTGAAGTGCTAAGCTCCCATTGTCTAATTATTGCAACGGCCTTCTAATTGGCCTATCTGCCTCAATTTCTCTGTACTCCAATCCATCCTTTACCTAAAGATCTGACCATGTCACCTGTCTACTCCATTTCAGTGCATCCTAGAATCAAGTAAAAACTTTATTTGGCATTTAAAGGCCTTTATAACCCACTCCCAACCTGCCTTTCTAGGGTTATGATATATTATTCTTCTTTCTGCACAAAATGGTTGAGGCAAATTAGCCTTTTTGCTGCTCATACTCATACAAAAATGCAACAAAAATATCTAAATATTAAAGGAAAATTAATGTATTATACTATCCATTATGTAAAACCACAAAAAGAAAAAAGAATGTATTTATATTAAAAACTTCCAAATAATTCACTTATCCTTCTTATTTTTACATTGTGTTTAGTGATTACCTACATACTGAGAAACAACTCATGCTGAAAAGCTGTAATGTCCATTATTAAGACCTAATTCTATTTCTGACTTTCCAAACTTCAACACCATGCCTCAGCTGCTGTCTCATCCTGGGACTTACCTCAGAGCCTGGGGCCTCCTTGCCCTTACGCATGCAACTATCCATACAGACTTACCCTGAAATATCCCTCCAAAAGAATGTCCCCCCTTCCCTCATTGGTAAGTTTCTCTTGGGCTTCAATTTAGTGCAAGTGCCCAAGGTGGCCTACCTTCACTGCCCTCCCAATTCTATTTCTGCTTTCCAGAAGTTCAACACCATGCCCTGCACAGGAGCCTCTCCCCCACCACACCCCCCAAATCTCCCCAATTTTTGTCTGTTGCAATTATAATGCGAGAGTAAGGACTATCTCTCTTTTCATTTGTATTTGTATACCCAATGCTTAGCACAGTGGCTGGCACAGAGTTAACAATAAATGCTTTTTGCCATGGCTTATATTGTTGTAGTTGTATATTTCAATGAAGAAGTATCTTTAGAAGGAAATTCATCTGACTGACCAGCTGTACTGATAAAATTAATGGAATTTTGGTGTTTAGTCATGTTTGACTCTTCGTGACCCCAGGGACCATTATGTCCACAGGGTTTTCTTAGCAAAGATACTGAGTGGTATGCCATTTCCTTCCCCACTGTACTAAGGCAAACAGAAGTTAAGTGACTTGCCCAGGGTTACATAGCTAGTAAATGTCTGAGGCCAGACTTGAACTCTATTCTTTCTGACTCCATTCTATCCACTGAATAGTTGCCCCATAATGGAATAATTCATTACTAACAAATAACTGTTATTTACAAGTCTAGATAGGGTTTTTTTTTAAATAATGAGGCATATCCAATCACATTGTCATAATATTTTAGTGAGATACCAAAAGGTTTTTTGGATATTAAATATAATTTTTAAAATTTAAAACTATTATGTATTTCATCTTTATCTCAGCCTTTAAAATTTTTATATTTTATGTACGATTTAATGTACATAGCATATTAGCATAATAGCACATGCATATAATTTATGAACAAATATACATAAACCACAATTGTACATTCAAAAAGTATTTACTGATGTGAGGAACAATCCAAAAAGTTTGAGAATCACTGTTCCAGGCAAGTTGATAAACAAGGAAAGAGAGGCATCTGATTTTTAAAAAGAAAGAAATAGACCATTATGATCCTGGATGTTCCCAAACATCAAGCTCAGTGACGGACAGGACAGATAAGCTCATACCAGCTTTACTGGTGCAAAACCAGTTATTCTGGTCTTACCTTTTTAATAAGCAGAGACTTCCACATATAACAAAGTCTGAAGTGAATTGTGTGAAACAGAATTTTTGCCTGAGGGAACTAGATGAAAATCACCAGACTTATCTTAAACTTTAACCTGCCTAACATTCAAGATTGGAGTCCACCAAAGAGGTCAGACAAAAGGCAAAGCAGATGGACAGCAAACAACTACTTGTCCCAAAGGTTAGCAATGTGTAAGTCCAGCATTTGTGAATGCAAAGCATGCATGGCAGATGGATTTTTACATACCACTTGTTTCCAAAGATAGCTTTGATAAGGCTTTTCTGGCAGAACCTTGGGAAGACAGGTCTCCCTTGAGACCTTTTTCCCTGGTAGCTGCAGTTCTTTTTTCTGCTTTTGCTAATTAGTATTCACTTCTTGTTGACAGTTAAGGCATTAAAAGATTTTCCACATAATTGAAATGTATCTTCAAATAATTTGTATTTTCAGATAGGATTATCATGTTTAAGAAACATTAATATAGGTGTAGAAGAACAATATAAATAGATAACATTTTTCAGTAATAGTATCAAGAACATACATATAAAGCTATAAATTTGAAGTAGGCCAAATCCTACACATAATATGTAGAAGATGTGAAGCTGGGCAGAAAAGCAGGAGATGGGGAAAGATAGGAGATGTTAAATGCCTTGTATATAGTAGATAAACATTTGTTGAAATGGTGAATGTATAAAAGAAAAGAAAATATCTGTACAATTCAACAAAAATAGCCATAGATCACTGGCTAAGATTTTTAGTATTACACTGGTGGAAATAGGATATTGGGAAAACCAATATAGGGTAGAGAAATAGATAATTAAAAGTAGAAATAGAAAAAAAAAATCAACCACTAGCTACCTGAAAGAGATACCAGGAGAAAAACTTACATGAATGTCATGGCCAAGTTTCAAAATGCTTAGGTTAAGGAGAAAATATTGCAAGCAACAAGAAAAAAAATTAAATTTTGCAGAGCTACAATCAGGATTTCACAAGACCTAGCAGCTTTTTCATTAAAAAAAACCATAGGTCTTGGAATATTATATTTTGGAGAGTAAAAGAGCTGGGGTTGTGACCAAGAGTAACTTATTCAGCAAAGTTGAGTATGATCCTGAATGGGAAAAAAAGGACATTTAATTAACTGAAAGACTTTCAAGTATTTGTGACAAAAAGACCAGAAATCAATGGAAAATTTTATATATAATATCCAGAAGAAATATAAGGAAAATATTGAAGACCAATTATAAGGGACTTATTAAGGACAAATTGTTTATTTTTTATATATGAAGATATTATCAGTATTCTTGAGACTTTTATGATTACTTGGGTAGTTTGAAAGAAATGTTGGGGCATTGGGTAGGAATTGGGTAGGAAAAGGAAAAAGGAGCAATTAATTCATATAAATGAGATGTGAAAGAAAGAACTAATACAGAGAAGCAGGTGGGGATGGAGGGCTGGTAATGCTGAAACCTTACTCTCATCAAATATGGGTAAAACAGGGTACAATATATACATCTAAGATGTTATAAAAGTTTTCTAAACTTATAAAGGAATAAGAGGACAAGGGGACAGGATAAGGGAGAGCTTTTAGAAGGGTGTGTAGATTAAGATTTAGGAGGGTGGGGGGACAAGATGAAGGAAGGATTCTTAGAGGGGATGGTAGAATAAGGTATAGGAGGGTAAGGTGTGAAGATAAGGAATAAATTCTTTAAAAGAGTGTGGATTAAGCAGCTAGAAGCTGGTTAGAAGTAAACTAGATTTTGTGAGGAGGAATAGGTAAAAAGAGAGGCTGAGAAAGATGAAGTGAGGAAAAATAGAATGGAGGGAAATACACAAATGGTAATTATTACTTTGAATGTGAATGGGATGAATTAACTCATAAAATGGAGAAACTGATAGAAAAATGGATTAAAAATCAGAATCCAACAATATGTTGTTTACAAGAAACACATTAAAAAATAAGAGCTACACAAAGAGTTAAAATAGATGGGTGGAGTAAAATTTATTATGCTTCAGCTGATGAAAAAAAAGCAAAGGTAGCAATCATAATCTCAGACAAAGTTAAAGCTAAAATAGATTTAATTAAAAGAGATAAACAGGGTAATTACATTTTGATAAAAGGCACCACAGACAATGAATCAATATCAATACTAAACCTATATGCACCAAATACTACAGCTTCTAAATTTTTAAAAGAAAAATTAAATGAATTACAGGTGAAAATAGATAGTAGTACTATAATAGTGGGGGACTTTAATCTTCCCATCTCAGAACTAGATAAATCAAACCAAAAAATAAATATGAAAGAAGTCAATGAAGTGAATGGAATTTTAGATAAGCTAGATATTATAGATATCTGGAGAGAATATAATTGGAATAAAAAGGAATCACCTTTTTCTCAGCAGTTCATGGCACCTTTACAAAGATTGATCATATATTAGGGCATAAAAATTTTATACCTAAAAGCAGAAATATTAAAAGCATTATTTTCAGATCACAATGCAATAAAATTCTATTTAATAAGGGACCACTGAAACATACATTAAAAACTAATTTAAGACTAAACAACCTAATCTTAAAGAATAAGTGAGTTAAGGAACAAATCACAGAAACAGTCAATAATTTCATTAAAGAGAATGACAATAATGAGACAACTTATCAAAACCTATGGGATATAGCAAAAGCAGTAATCAGATGAAATTTTATATTTCTAAATACTCACATCAATAAAATAAAGAGCAGACTAATGAACTAGGTATGCAATTTAAAAAAAACTAGAAAATAAACTAAAAATCCCCAATTAACCACTAAATTGGAAATCCTAAAAATTAAAGGTGAGATTAATAAAACTGAATGAAAAAAAACATTGAATTATCAATAAATAAAACCAGGAATTATTTTATGGCGAAAAACAATAGATAAACCACTGGTTAATATGATCTTAAAAAAGAGAGGAGAAAACCAAATCACTAGTATTAAAAATGAAAAGAAATTAGGAAAACAGTCTGATAGCAATTGGGCATAGACCAATATCTTACAGCATTTACCAAATGAGGTCAAAATGGATACGTGACCTAGATGCAAGAACATTTGAACATGGAACATATTACCTATCAGAATTATGGACAGGTGAACAATTTATGCACAAACAAGAGACAGCAAGCAGTGTGAGGTGTAAAATGGATAACTTTGATTACATTAAACTAAAAAGGTTATGTAAAAATAAAACAAATGTGGCCAAGATCAGAAGGAAAGCAGAAAATGGGGGGGGGGTATTTTATAGACAGTTTCTCAGGTAAAGTTTTTATATCTCAAATGTATAAAGAACTTTTTTCAAATCTATAAGAATACAAGTCATTCCCCAATTGATAAATAGTCAAAGAAATGAACAGGTAGTTTTCCAATGAAGAAATCAAAAACAATATGAAAAAAAATGATCTAAATCATTATTGATTAGAGAAATGCAAATTAAAACAACCTGAGATAATTTTACATTTATCAGATTGGCTAAAATAATTGAAGGGGAAGGTGACAAATGTTGGAGAGGATGTGGAAAAAATGGGACATTAATTCACTACTGGTGGAACTGTGAACTTATCCAACCATTTTGGAGAGCAATCTGGAATTATGCCCTAAGAACTATTAAACTACCTATATCCTTTGATCCAGAAATACCACTGCTAGGTCTGTTTCCAAAGATTATTAGGAAAAATGGAAGAGAAACTATATGTTCTAAAATATTTACAGCAACTCTCTTTGTGGTAGCAAAGAACTGGAAATTGCAGGGATGCCCATCAATTGGGGAATGGCTGAACAAGTTGAAGTATATGATTGTGATAGAATATTACTGTGCTACAAAAAATGATGAGTTTGATGATCTTAGAAAAACATGGATAGACTTGTACAAAATAATGAAGAATGAAATGAGAACCAAGAGAATGTTGTATATAGTAACAATAATATTATTTTAAGAACAACTTTGAGTGACTAAATCATTTTGACTATTATAAATACCCAAATTAACTACAAAAGACCTATGAAGGAAGATGCTATCTGCATCCAGATAAAGAACTGATAAATAACAGTATGGATGGATGGAAAGATTTTATATATGTGTGTGCTTGTGTGTGTATACATATATTTGTGTCAAATGGTAGCCCCCTCTAGGGCAGGGAGTGGTGGAGGGTCAAAAAGGGGGGAAAAGTTACATGATAACTTTATTATATATTTAAAAGGAATAGCAAGTTGTACATAATACATTAGCAGTTTCATGTGCAATCTTTTTTTTCTATTCTATTATGTTACAGAAATGCTTGTTTCATTTAAGTTAAAAATAAAATATTTTTAAAAGCCAATATAATATGGCAGCTCAACCTTTCTGACATGTTCTATTGCTATATTAAAGTTCATAGCATGCTGCTCATAATTGGGGTATATTGTTTGGTTACAGAGATGAAAGATCATCTATATGTAGTCCCAAAGACAAGGATTCATTTCTAGCAGCTTGCTAAAAATCAGTTCCATAAGCAGGAGGTGCTAAAAACAAAACAAAACAAAACAAAATGAATCACCAATAGTGTTGTGACTACTAAGAGGACACTTTTCCAGACTCAACAAATGCTTACCTTATTACAGCTAGTCACTAGTTCTACCCATCCAAGTAGTAATTTTTGCCACTATAAATCTATAGTAATATTAATAAAATGCACTGTGATATTTAAATGTAAGCTTTCATTTTCAGCTTTTATCTACCATGCTTCATATAACATTAGGATAAGGTACTGAAGGCAAATACAATACCATTTCCTACCAAAACTGAGAAGGGTAGATATGTTACTGTCACTAAGTGTTTTGTTTCTATAAGCAAATTTCTTCAAAATCTATTGACTAGTGTTCCTGAAGCCTCAGCCATATTAGTACATTAATAATAATTAACATGGCTGGGTCATATCTTTTCTCATTGAAAAAGAGCCAAATGTTCACTTGTTTTCAGCAAATTATAACTGATTCCAATCACTTTTCCAAATATAACATGCTCTCCCTCTATATGCAGTTAATTTTTCTCTGGAGGAATTATCTCATATTTCCATATTCTGACATTCAATATATTTTTCATCTTGTATATTTATATAATACAGATAGGTTTGAATACAGAGCACCCTCTCACATGTCATATAGAGTATATACATTTGTGTCTATGTATATATTATAACTATGTACTTTAATAGAATTTTCTTGTTCTGTATGATAAAAGCTGGCTTCTCCATCAACATTGCCTTCCTATAATATTTTTCCTGGAATCCTCAAATTCCCAATGTTGAGAGCAAATAAATATGTAGATCAGAATAATAAGCTGTATCTTTTTCTGACTTTGGAACACTACTGCAAAGCATATGGTGTCCATTCTCACAGCCATAAGAATTTCTGGTATTACAGTAACTCTCTCTCCTTTTAGAATTGCTTAGATGCTCCAGAAGGCAATCTGAGGTATAATCCAGAAGAGTGCCAGAAACAGGTGGTGCTGAAACAAGTCAGTAAGCCCTCATGTAGAACCAATAACATAATATGGTCCTTCCAGGCTCACCATCTTGAATAGAGGTTTACTTTAAAATGAGCACATTTGTTTCAGTGTGTGTGTAGCAGTGCATATATGGTCAGAAGACCTGGTTTTGAATGCTGGTTCTAACACTAGTCATGAAACCTAAGTAATTTCATTTCTCAGTTTACTCATTTTAAAAATAGGGGGATAATATTATTTTTACTATCTGCCCAACAGAGTTGTTTTAAGAAAAGCACTTCATAAACTATAAAGCCTATCTTTTCACTTTTATTCTTATTCCTAAAAAGTTATGAAACAAAGGAATAAATTTAAATGTCTTTCTTTCTCTACTTTTCATTAAAGTAAATTATTATTATTTTCGTTGTTGTTACTACTACTATTACCACTACTACTTGCATGGAAAAAGCCTCCATGGTCTAAATATAAGATTTTTAGCCCTGAACTACTCTAACTAACCATAAGCCCAGAATTTTTTGTCAGTTTCCTCATATGCAAAATGGTCATGACAGCTGTTCTCCTTCTACTTCAAAGAATAAAGGAAAAAGCTCTCAGATATATTACGTAAATGCAAAGAAACAACTGCTTTAAACAACCTTTTCCCTCTTGATGGTCTACTGATGAAAGAATTACATACTTAGCTATAAGTTAAATTGTCATTACCAAACTTGTTATTTTGAAAATGAAGACTAGGTTAATACTTTGAAGAGAGGTGGCGTGGAATGGTAGAGAGCTGGTCTCAGAGTGACGAAAACCTGGGGTCAAGTGCTTCCTGTAGAACGTCCTGGCTTTGTGACTCTGAGCAAATCACTTAACCCTTCAGTGCCCCTAAGCCCATACTGCAGAGGAGTTTCTGGTCTGTATTGGTAAAAAGAATTTCCTCAAAAGTAACTTTCTACACCAATGAAATTACAAAGTCTAGAACAAAAACCACAGAGAAAAAAAATGATGTGGCTAATAAGGTTTTCAGACTCTTAAAATTATTTTATTATTACTTACTCAATTTTAGTGATCTGAAATACTTTGTGGAAAAAGTGTGCCTTTTTTTTTTTACTGGAATATCCCAAATACAGAAAGTATTCCTACATGAAATATATAACAAAATTTACAGTTCTCAATATCTGTTAAATGCATGAGGGCAAAATGGAATTATTGTATTTAGGACTCCTTTTGAAATAAAAGTAGTTAGAAAGCATTTCTTCCCCCACCCAAACCTGGGACACATTCTCCTACAAAAGCATATAGAGCTGTGAGGGTGAAAGGAGTGAAAATGAACTCATAGTATGATGGTTTTGAAGGATTTATGTAGGATAACGCATGCGACCAAAGCAATTCAAAATTATGGAAGTGCAGGGTTTCAATGTCTTTTTTTTTTTCCGGTAGGTCTTTATTAAGTTTACTAGTATCAGTGATGGACAAGTAACTCTGCTGCTAGGCTGGGCTGACCGTAAAGCAAAGCATCAGCTGGACAGACAAATTAACTCTATTGCTAGGTTGGACAGGACTGGGCAGGTCACTTAGCCAGTGGGCAGCTGCTGCCAGGTTGACATGTCCTGAGGCCATGTGGGCCTGTGAAATGAGCCCTGGTTCTTGGCATCTGTGTTTGTTCTTTTTCCATTTTTGGTGAGGGAGATTAAACTGGAAGTCAGGAAGGCAGGTCACAGGAATAGACACGAGTCCTTGTTTCAGCTGTAGCTGGGCAAGGTTCCAAAGGTCACTCTTTGCTCGTGGAGGCATTGATTTGAGCTGGCTGCAAAACCCAGACACTTGGATTCTAGGATGCCACCGTCCTTTGCTTAAAATGGAAAAGAACAAAAACCAAGAAAGGCAAAGAACCCAGGATTGTATTGCTGCTCACAGGGCCAGATGGTTTCAGAGGAGAGGCGGTACCAAGGCTTCTCCCCTTAGAGCATTATCTTTCACCAGGCACTATTCAAGCTGGAATACAATTCTACTGCCCAGTCAACTGACTGCCCAGTTCTACTTATGTAGCCTCACCACGTAGTTAGCAGCCTTAAACCAATTATAAAATATCTTTATATGCCCTAAAATCTCTCCAGGACTTCTATTTCACGTCCTCACAACTCTACTGGAAACAAACTCCTCAGGCTCTCCGTGCGGATAGATGCTATTAAAATCCAGACCTCCATTACATTATTGGATACATTGTTCTCCTGATCCTTCTCACTTCATTCTTCATCAGTTCATACAGGTCTTCCTAGGTTTTGCTGAAATTCTTTTTTTTCCTCTTTTCTTATGAAACAATAATATTCCATTACATTCATATTTCCTGAATTGTCTAACTATCTGTCAGTTGATAGATATCTTGGTTTCCAGTTCTTTGCTGCTACCTCCCCCCCCCCAAAAAGGAGCTATAAATATTTTTTGTATGCATGTCCTTTTTCTTTTCTTCAGTTTATTGGTAGTATTAGTGAAGTGGTATTATCACTTGGTCAAAGGGTTTACATGGTTCAGTGACCTTTGGGTGATATAGCTCCAATTTATTTTCCCAGAATGACTGGGCCAATAATGGCACTACCAGCAATGCATTTGTCCTCCCACATCCCCTCCAACAACTGTCATTTTCCTTTTTCATCATGATTGCAAATCTGGCAGACATGAGCTGGAACATCAAGGTTGTTTTAATTCTTGTTTCTTTTATTACTAACCATTTTATTATTAAAAACCCATTTTATATGGTAATTGATCGTTTGGATTTCACCCTTCGATAATTTAATGTTTATATCCTTTGATCATTTATCTGTTTAGAGTACTTATTCTTATATGTTTGAATCAATTTTTTGTATATCTTGAATGTCAGACCTTTAACATTGAGATTTGCTACAAAGATTGTATTCTCAGTCAACTTCTATTTTATTTGCATTGACAGAGTAACAGTTAGAAATACAGCCTAGCTTCCCCATCAAACCTCCTTCACAAAGATCTAGACAATGTACCATGCTGAATTCTGATCAGGAAATCCAAAAGAAAATCACAGTGAGTCATTTTTTTTAGCCCAGGATATCTAAGGGAGATATACAGAGAGCTCTGTTTACTGGAAAAAGCATCTGGCCAGAAGTATGCCACATGGAGCATTCCAGTGCCCAAGGACTGAAAGAAGGCTGAGACTAGACAACCAGGGAAGGAAACATTGAAACTGGAAGAGATCCAAGGGGATCCCTAAAATAGTACAGG
The DNA here is from genome assembly GCF_900497805.2 of Vombatus ursinus. Classification (NCBI taxonomy): domain Eukaryota; kingdom Metazoa; phylum Chordata; class Mammalia; order Diprotodontia; family Vombatidae; genus Vombatus; species Vombatus ursinus. The sequence continues at coordinate 714,328 of NW_020954702.1, forward strand.
GTGTAGGAACAGGTGCCATCTGACAGATCTTTCATCTAATATCTAGTTCTGGGTAATAAATCCAGTGAGGACTGTGGGTGGGAGGGATTTGCACCTCAGGGTGCCAAAGAGAAGTGACAGCAGAATATTGGGCCCTAGCTGTGTGCTAAGGGAGGAACAAATTTAGAAGCAAATAGTGAATATGGCTCTGATTCTGGAAGAAGAGCCACAATGCAATTCTGCTTACAGTAGAATTAATGATGTAGGAGTCCCAGACCAAAGGTGAGTCTGCAGTTCAAACACTCTGAAACTTTTAGAAGGCTATGAGGAGTTGAGTCCCACAGCTTAATTTCCAACCAGGGACAAGCCAACAGACCAAAAACTAAATCAGAAACTGAAAGCTTACAGTTTCCTCAGCCTAAACTCTGAAAGCAACAGGAGGGCAAAACAGGACAGAAGCTCAGGCCAAAACTTCCCCCCAACCACCCACTGGAAGTATAGAGAGCACAGCCTTAACATAAAGTCAAAAGTCAAGAATCAGAGACAGGGAGGCTCAAGAAATAAATCCAGGATAAAATGACTTCAAAAAATCCACAAGCAAGGCCTTGAGAAAAATACAGTTTGGACACAAGTTAAATTAGAATTTCTGAAAAAAAGTTAAAGCAAGAGTTAAAAAAAACTTTTTAAAAGATTTTAAAAACCAAATGAGAAAGGCAGGAGTGAAAATTAGAAAAGAAATGGGATCTATGGAAAGAAAGATATGAAAAGAGAATTAACAGTATAAAACAAGAGGTACCTTATTCAAGAAAATAAATCCCTGAATATTAGAATTGACCAAATAGAAGCTAATGACTCCATGAGACAACATTGTTTAAAAAAAAGCCAAAATATAGAAAAATAGAAGCAAATGGGCAAAAAACAGATCAAGGAGAGATAATCCGGTTGTTGTTCTTCATTCTCAAAGAGGACCAAAATGACATCACTGTGTTAGAATCAAGTTATATTGTGTCCAACTTTGGCCGATCAGACCAACACAAGCTCAGAATGCTCTTCCACACGTTGGGCACAGATAGTTCAGGTGAATACTCGGGGTGGATTCTCTAAATCTGTGCATCTCTCATTTCTTTTGAGCTACTTCAGTTCTGCTTTGCTCGTAGAGCATAGCTCCTTTTTATTATTTTCTATTATTTTTAATTTGTGGAATAAAACAAGCATTTCCATAACATGGTATAATAAAAAGATGATTACACAGGAAACTGCCAATCTACTATGCACAGCCTTCTTTGATGAGGGCATGCCATGCTGGGTAGTCCTACAGCAATGTCTCCCTTATCTCACAAATGATTCCAAAGTTCTTTAGAGAGACCTTGAGAGCGTCCTTCCAAAGCTTCTTCTGATCACCATGCAAGTGATTGCCTTGTGTGAGTTCTCCATAAAATAGTCATTGAGGCAAGCGTAAGCTTGGCATTTGAACAACATGGCCAGCCCATCAGAGTTGAGATCTCCACAGTAGAATTTGAGAAAAGACCTCAGTGTCTGGTACCTTATCCTGCTAGGTCATCTTCAGAATCTTCTTAAGATAGTTCAAATGGAAGTGATTCAGTTTCCTGGCATGGCACTGGTTTACTGTCCAGGTTTCACAGGCATACCACAATGAGGTCAGCACAATGGCTCTGTAGATCTTCAGTTTGGCGGTCAGTCTAACACCTCTTCTCTCCCACACTTTCCTTTGGAGCCTCCCAAACACTGAGGCTAGCTCTGGTAATGTGTGTGTCAACCTCATTAATAATGTGTACATCTCTGGAAAGTATACTACCAAGGTAATCGAACTTATCTACAGTATTTAAAACATCTCCATTTGCTGTAATAAATGGTTGGACATATAGATGGTATGGTCCTGTCTACTGGAGAGCCTCTGTTTTCTAGGTGTTAATTGCTACACCAAAATTAGCACAAGCAGCAGAGAATTGATCCATGCTTTGTTACATCTCAGCTTCAGAGGCTGCATTGAGTGCACAATCATCTGCAAACAAAGAATTATGCACCAATTTTCCCTCCACTTTAGTCTTGGCTTGTAGCCTTCTCAAGTTAAATAATTTACCATCAGTGTGGTCGTTGACCATGATGCTGTGTTCGTTCTCATTGAAGATGTCTGACAATATTGTTGAAAACATCATGCTTTGTTTCACTCCATTGATGACTGGGAAAGTACAAAAGCATGTTCCATTATCCAGAACCCAGGCAAGCATGCCATCATGAAATTGAAGTACAATACTGATGTGCTTTTCTGGGCAACCAAATTTTAACATGATTTCCCATAAGCCCTCATGACTGACAGCATCAAAGGCCTAGATCAGACTAATGAACATCGTGTACAGACTTCTGTTCAGCTCCTGTCATTTTTTTCAGGAGTTGTAGGGCAGCAAACACCATGCTGACTATTCCTCAGCCCCTTCTGAAGCTATACTGCCTCTCAGGTAGATGACCATCTTCCATGTGAAGGATTAGCCTTTTAAGGAGAAGTTTGGCAAGAATCTTGACAGCAATGAGTAAGAGAGAGACCCCCCCTTGTGATTATTACAGGACAATCTATTTCCTTTACCTTTATAGAGTTGGACAATGGAGGCAGGATGGGGTGATAGATGGGATATAACCTTCTCTTGCCATATAACCCGAGAAATTTTAGTCAGCTTTTGTATGAGCTGTATGAGTCTTGACATTTACAAGTGTTCTGACTCAGATGCAGTGCTGTACACCCATCTTGTAAATCTCAGCTAGAAAAAAAGTCAGCACCAGGTGCTTTGCCACACAAGAGGAGCTTAATGGTATTCAAAACCTCTTCTTCAGTTGGAAATTTGGCTATCGAGGGATTGACTACAACCTGAGTTAAACAGTCAATGGCTTCAGCGTTGATTGATGATGGTCTTCTGAGAACACTATGAAAGTGTTCAACCCATCTCTCCAGGATCATGTATTACTAATCAATGTGGCTCCATCAGCACTGAGTAGTTGAGATGCACCATAGATTTTTGATTCATAAATAGCCTTCAGGGCATCATAAAATTGTTTTAGATTGTTATTATTAGCATAAAACTGAATTTCATCTGCCTTCTTACTGAGCCAAAAACCCTGCATCTCTCTAAACTTCACTTACACTTTACTAGATAGAGTTAAATGGTGCCTTCTTACAGACTATCCTTACAGAACTATCCTGCTGGTAAACCCTGTGGAATTCATGTTTTTCATTTAGCAGCTTCTGAATTTACCCATCATTTTCATCAAACCAGTCTTGATGTTTACAAGTGTTCTGACCCAGATGAATAAATGCAGTGCTGTACATCAAATCTCTGAAAGCTACCCACTGCTTTTCTGCTCCACTGTTGCCAACTGTGTGTTGGCTCAACTTTCCCTCCAAGTTAGCAACAAACTTTCCACTCAGAGAAGTGCTCTAATCTGTTGACATTAAGTTTTCTGGTCTCCATCTTGCCTTGAGAAGACCGCTTTTGTTGAATTCTAATATTTAGCTTGGAGAGGATAAGTCTATGATCAGTCCAGCACTCTGTGCCACACATTGCCTTTGCCATTCTCACAACCCGCCTGTCTCTTCCTACAAAGACATAGTCTATCAAATGCCAATGTTTGCTGAGAAGGTGCACCCACAACATTTTATTGCATTTAGGTAAATGAAAGACAGCGTGAAAGTCATGAGATGCACAAGTATTCAGTAGTGAGTGACCATTGCTATTGTTGTTTCCAACTCCATTCCTCCCAAGGACTCTCTGCCATGTCTGATAGATAATCTGTGCCAACTCTAGCATTAGTCACTAAGAATTACAAACTTGTCCTCTTTTGACACATTGAGAATGAGGGTCTCCAGATCTTCACAAAACTTATCTTTGACCTCATCAGGATTCATCATGGAGGGAGCACGCGCATCAATGATGGTGACATAGTGCTTTCCTGGAAGTGGCAACTACATTATCATAAGCTTGTGGTTCACTTCTTCTGATAAGCATACAAACTTGTTGACTAGATTAGTTTTGATGACAAAACCTATGCCAGCTTCATGGCACTCCTCTTTACTGTAGACACTCCAAAAAAAAAAGTGTATCTAGCTCCAACTTTGGTCAGTTGGCCTTCATTTGCCAGCCTTGTTTCACTCAGGGTTGCCATTTGGATATGATATCTACTGAGTTTTCTCATAAGAACTGTTTGTCTTTCAAGTCAATTGGATTTTGTGTTGTCCATGAGAGTGCATTCTATATGCCAAATCGAATCATCATGATTCAGTGGAACCATCTTGCAGAAGGTTTTGTATATGTTTTGGTGTTTTGACCATGGGGTGGGATTCCTGTTTTCTGGGGTAAACAGGCCAGAGTTTGGTAAGGAACAATTTTTTAAATTATTTTATTTATTTTTAGTTTTCAACATTCACTTCCACAATATTTTGAGTTCCAAATTTTCTCCCCATCTCCCCCACCCCAAAATGGCATACATTCTGAATATCCCTTCCTTAATCTGCCCTCCCTTCTATTTCTGCCCCCCCCTTCTCTTATCCCCTTCCCCTTCAATTTTCCTGCAGGGCAGGATAGATTTCTATACTCCATTGCCTATATATCTTATTTCCCAGTTGCACGTGAAAACAATTATTTAACATTTGCTTTTAAAACTTTGGGTTCCAAATTTTCTCCCTTTCTCCCTCCCCACCTACCTTCATTAAGAAGGCAAGCATTTCAATACAGGTTATACATGTGTAGTCATGTAAAACACATCCATAGTAGTCATGCTGTGGAAAACTAACTATATTTCCCTTCATCTTATCCTGCCCCCTATTTTTTCTATTCTCTCTTTTGACCCTGCCCTCCTTAGAAATGTTGGCTTCTGATTACCCTCTCCCCCAATCTTCCCTCCCCTTTATCATCCCCTTGCACTCTTGTTCCCTTCCTCCACTATTTTCCTATAGGGTAAAATAGATTTACATAGCCAATTGAATGTGTATGTTATTCTCTCCTTAAACCAAATTGATTGAGAATAAGATTCATTCATTCCCTCTCACTTTCTCCCTCTTCCCCTCCATTGTAAAAGCCTTTTCTTGTCTGTTTTGTGTGAGATAATTTTCCCCATTTTACCTCTCCCTTTCTCCTTCTCCCAGTATAATCCTCTCTCACCCCTTAATTTTATTCTCCAGATATCACATCTTCATCTGCAACTCACCCTGTGTCCTCTATCTATCTATCTATCTATCTATCTATCTATCTATCTATCTATCTA
>NW_020954702.1:719587-722697 GCF_900497805.2 Vombatus ursinus
CTATCTATCTATCTATCTATCTATCTATCTATCTATCTATCTATCTACATATAATTCTTTCCCTCCAACTACCCTAATACTGACAAAGGTCTCATGAGTTACAAATATCATCTTTCCATGCAGGAATATAAACAGCTCAACCTTAAGAAGTCCCTTATGATTTCTCTTTCCTGTTTACCTCTTCATGTTTCTCTTGAGTCTTGTGTTTGAAAGTCAAATTTTCTATTCAGCTCTGGTCTTTTCATCAGGAATGCTTGAAAGTCCTCTATTTCACTGAATACCCATTTTTCCCCCTGAAGGATTATACTCAGTTTTGCTGGGTAGGTGATTCTTGGCTGTAATCCTATCTCCTTTGCCCTCCAGAATATCATATTCCAAGCCCTGTGGTCCCTTAATGTAGAAGCTGCTAAATCTTGTGTTATCCTGATTGTGCTTCCACCATACTTGAATTGTTTCTGGCTGCTTGCAATATTTTCTCCTTGACCTGGGAACTCTGTAATTTGGCTACAATATTCCTAAGCATTTTCCTTTGGGGATCTCTTTGAGGAGGTGATCAGTGGATTCTTTCCATTTCTATTTAATCCACTAGTTCTAGAAGGGAAGTTTTCCTTGACAATTTCTTGAAAGATGATGTCTAGGCTCTTTTTTTTGATCTTGGCTTTCAGATAGTCCAATAATTTTTAAGTTATCTCTCCTGGATCTATTTTCTAGGTCGGTTGTTTTTCCAATGAGATATTTCACATTGTTTTCTAATTTTCATTCTTTTGGATTTGTTTTTACAACATCTTGATTTCTCATAAAGTCACTAGCTTCCATTTGCTCCATTCTAATTTTTAAGGAAATATTTTCTTCAGTAAGCTTTTGGATTTCCTTTTTCATTTGGCCAATTTTGCTTTTTTAAGGCATTCTTCTCCCCATTGGCTTTTTGGACCTCTTTTGCCATTTGGGTTAGGCTATTTTTAAAGGTGTTATTTTCTTCAGTATTTTTGAGTCTCCTTTGGCAAACTGTTGACTTGTTTTTCGTGATTTTCTTGCATCACTCTCATTTATCTTTCCAGTTTTTCTTCTACTTCTTTTACTTGCTTCTCAAAATCCTTTTTGAGCTCTTTCATGGCCTGGGACTGATTCATATTTTTCTTGGAGGCTTTGGATGTAGGAGCTTTGACTTTGTTGTCTTCTTCTGGTTGTATGTTTTGATCTTCTTTGTTACCAAAGAAAGATTCTATGGTCTGACTTTTTTTTTGCGCCTTCGTTTGCTCATGATCCCAGTCAATTACTTGAGTTTTAAACTCTTTGTTAAAGTAGGGGTCTGCTTCCAGTGTGGAGAATGTACTGTCCCAAGCTTCAGGGGTTTTGTGCAGCTGTTTTCAGAGATACTTCTAGGAGCCTGTAAGTTTTCAGTTCTCCCAAGGTGGTATAATAAGGGGCGAGGTGTTTACTCCTTTTCTGGCCTGTGCTCTGGTCTATGAGTGACCACAAGCACTTTATTCTGCCTTGAAACTAGGAGGAGGATTCCCTCTTCACTGCCACTACAAGTTCTACCAAGTCAGCACTCCTTCTTGCCCCAGGATTGCCACCCAGAACTGTGACCTAGATCCAAGCACAGGCAAAGAAAGAGAATCCAGCACCAGCAAAGAGATCTCTGCAATCCCCCTCTGATAAGTCACTCAATTCCCCCTCAGACTGTGGGCTGGAAGCTCTGGAAGCAGCTACCACTCCAGGGCCATGCACAGAGCTTCTTTCTCACCATAGTCACAGACTTTTCCTACTGACTTTCTAAGTTGTCTTTGGCATTTGTGGGTTGAAAAGTCTGGAAACTGCCAAAAACTATATTGATACTTCAAAGCACTGGGAGAAACACTTGAATGAAGAGTGCTTTAATCTCCTCAGAATTCCCTGAAGATGTTCAAGAATTGGGAATATAGAAAAATGTGCCAAATGTACCCCAATGGCTTGTCGAGGACAGGGAGAGTATATGTGAGTTAAGTGAAATGTAATGGCCTAGACAGGTATCTGGCTATGTCTTATGCTTTGTATCTCTTCCCTTAAGCATATATGAGTGAAAAACAATACTGAGATGATTATTCCTCCCCTTAGTAGTAACCTTGTGAATTCAAGAGATCAAGAGCAACTAAGTCTTTCTGTCAGAGCTGAATGAAAGCAAAAAATGTCTTTTGCATCATAACCAATGATTACTGGAAAACCCATATCTGAATGCCTAGACGTCCTGACTGGCCAAAATTTCTCAGAGTTGTGTGGCCATTCTTGAACTTGTCCATGTGGTAGTCTTTCCAAGGTCAGTGATGTCCTGGCCCTGGCACATACGGACAGCAGGCAGGGTTCAATGTCAGCACTCAAGCCCTAGTGCAGCAGGGAAAGAAAGGGTAGGGCTCAGTGCTGCTCCACTTCCAACCAGCTAAGGCCCTAACAGAAGGGGAAAGCCTTCAGGCCATGGCATAGGGGTACAGCAGCAGTGCAGGGAGAAGGGAAATACTGGAGCCCAAGTTCAGAGGCAGTGAAGTGGGTAGCATCGGGCATACCAGCAGAGTGGGCCAAGGGGAATCTATTGTAACCCTTGTTTACTATAATCTGGAACTCATAAAACTCTGCCATGCTACTGTCACACCAATAACTGACATCTAGGGGTAGAATTGTTGGGACATACCTTGCTTTGGGGGAACAAGGTATAGAGCTGTTAAAGGTTCTTTACTTCAGGAACTAAGAGACAGAATTGTTGGAATGTACCCAACATTTATTCTCTCTCTTTCTCTTTCTCTCTCTCTCTCTGTTTGTGGCTGGGTTGGGGTGCATGTGTGGGTGTGTAAAACTGTCTCTTTATACCTTTTTTAGTTGAAGGATGTTTTTATTTTATTTTTTCTCAATTACATATAAAAACAATTTTAACTTTCATTTTTTAAATAATTTTTGAATTCCAGATTCTCTCTCTCCCTCCATTCCCTTCCCTCTCTTGTTGAGAATGGAAAAACTTTGCTATAGATTATACATGTGCAGTCATGTAAAACATATTTGCATATTAGCCATGTTGCAGAAGAGAACACAAACCAAAAGGAAGGAAGGAAGGAAGGAAGGAAGGAAGGAAGGAAGGAAGG
>NW_020954702.1:722707-768190 GCF_900497805.2 Vombatus ursinus
AAGGAAGGAAGGAAGGAAGGAAGGAAGGAAGGAAGGAAGGAAGGGAGTAAAGAAGGAAGGAAGGAAGGAAGAAATAGCAAGAAAAACAAAGAAAGTAAAAAAGTATGCTTCAATCTGCATTCAGATTCCATCAGTTCCTTCTCTGGAGGTGGATAGCATTTTTCATCATAAGTCCTTTGGAACTGTCTTGTGGATTATTATATTCCTAAGAATAGCTAAGTCATTCACAGTTGATCACCATTACAATATTGCTATTACTGTGTACAATCACCCCCTGGCTCTGCTTACTTCACTTTGCCTCAGTTCATATAGGTCTTCCCATGTTTTTCTGAAACCATCTGCTTGCCATTTCTTATAGCACAATAGTATCACAATCATGTACCAACAACTTGTTTAGCCATTCCCCAATTGATAGGCATCCCTTCAATGTGGAATTCTTTACAACAACAAAAAGAACTGCTATAAATATTTTTGTACATAAAGGACTTTTTCATTTTTCTTAGATCTCTTTGGGATATAGACCTAGTAGTGGTATTGCTGGGTCAAAGAATATGCACAGTTTTATAACCTTTTGGGCATAGTTCCAAATTGTTCTTAGACTAGTTCGCAACTCCACCAACAATGCATTAATGTTCCAATTTCTCCTTTCTTCAGCATTAGTCATTTTCCTTTTTCTGTCATGTTAGCCAATGTGATGAGTATGAGGTAATAACTCAGAACTGTTTTACTTTGCATTTCTCTAATCAATAGTGATTAGAGCATTTTTTTCATATGACTATAGATAGCTTTGATTTCTGTTTCTGAAAACTGTCTTTTCACATCCTTTGACCATTTATCAATTGGGAATACCTTGTATTCTTATAAATTTGACTCAGTTCTCTGTGTATTTGACCAATGAGCATTTATAATAAAAGTTTTCTGTACATTTTTTCCTGTTTTTTTCTAATTTTGGCTGCATCAGTTTTGTTTTTAAAATGTAATATAATTAAAATTATCCTTTTTACGTCCCATAATGCTCTCAATGTCTTGTTTTGTCACAAATTTTCCTATTATTCATAAATCTGATAGGTAAACTATTTCACACTTCCCTAATTTGCTTGTTATCACCCTTTATTTCTAAATTTCTAAATGTACCTATTTGACCTTATTTTGGTATACAGTGTGAAATGTTGATCTAAACCTAGTTTCTGCCAAAATGCATTATAGCTTTTCCAACAGTTTTTGTCAAATAGTGAATTCTTTTCCCAAAAGCTTGGATCTTTGGGTTGATTAAACACTAGATTGCTATGGTCACTTAATACTGTGTATTGTGGACCTAGTCTATTCCACTAATCTGCCATGCTATTTCTTAGCCAGTACCAAATCATTTTGATGATTATCACTTTGTGATACAGCTTGAAATCTGGTACTGCTAGGTCATATTCCTTCACATTTTTTCTTTTCATTGATTCCCTTGATATTCTTGTCCTTTTGTTCTTCTAGATGAATTTTGTGGTTATTTCTTCTAGCTCTATCAAATAACTTTTTGGTAGTTTGATTGGTATGGCCCTAAATAATTAATTTAGGTAGCATTGTCATTTTTATTATATTGGTTCAGCTTACCCATGATCAATTACTATTTCTCCTATTATTTAGATCTGATTTTATTAGTGTGAAAAGTGTTTTGTAATTGTTCTCATATAGTTCCTGGGTTTGTCTTGGCAGGTAGACTCCCAAGGATTTTATATTATCTGCAGTTATTTTAAATGAAATTTTGCTTGCTATCTTTCCCTGCTGGACTTTGTTGGTAGTATATAGAAATACTGATGATTTACATGGGTTTATTTTATATCTTGCAACTTTTCTAAAGTTATTAATTATTTCAACTAGTTTTTAATTGATTTTCTAACTATACCATCATATTATTTGCAAAGCGTGATATTTTGGTTCTTCATTGCCTATTCCAATTTTAAAATTTCTTTTTCTTCTCTAATTGCTATAGCATTTCTAGCAAAATATTGAATAATAATGGTGATGGTGGATATCCTTCCTTCTCCCTGGTCTTATCCTCATTAGAGACAGTTTTGTTTTTTTGCTGATGGTTTTAGATAGATACTGCATATTAATAAAACTCCATGCTTTCTAGAATCTTGAATGAAAATGAGTACTGTATTTTATCAAAAGTTTTTTCTGCATCTATTGAGATAATTATATGATTTTTGTTGATTTTGTTATTGAGAAGGTCAATTATACTGATAGTTTTCCTAATATTGAACAAACTCTGCATTCCTGATATAAATTCCACCTGGTGATAGTTAATGATCTTTGTGACATGTAGCTGTAATCTCACTGCTACTATTTTATTTAAAAATTTTGCATCAATATGCATTAGGGAAATTGATGTATAGTTTTTGTTCTCTGTTTTGGCTCTTGCTGTTTTAGGCATCAGTATCATATTTATGTCACAGAAGGAATTTTATAGAATGCCTTTGATTATTTTTTCAAATAGTTTATATAGTATTGAAATTGTTCTTTAAATATTTGGTAGAATTTACTTGTGAATCCATCTGTTTCTGGGGATTTTTTCTTGGGGAGGACATTTATAGCTTGTACAATTTTCTTTTCTTATGATAGGGTTTTTTAAAGTATTTTCTTTCCTCTTCTGTTAATCTGGGTAATTTATATTTTCATAAATATTCATCCATTTCACTCAGGTTGTTAGATGTATTGGCATATAATTGGTCAAAATAGCTCCTAATAATTGCTTTAATTTCATCTTCATTGGTGGTGAATTCACTGTTTTATAATGGTAATTTGGTTTTCTTTCTTAAAATCAAATTAATCACAGATTTATTTATTTTATTGGTTCTCCCCCATAAAACCTCTCCTATTTTTATTTATTATCTCAATAGTTTTATTACTTTCAATTTTATTAATCCCTCTTTTGATTTTCAGGATTTCCAATGTTGTGTTTAATTGAGGGTATTTAATGTGTTTTTCTAGTTTTTTTTCCAGTTGCATGCCCAGTTCAGTAAATTGCTCTTTCTCTATTTTATTGATGTAAGTATTTAGTGATATAAATTTTCATGTAAGTACAACTCTGGCTGTATCCCATAAATTTTGGTATGTTGTTTCACTGTTGTCTTTCTCTTTAATGAAATTAACGTTCCTCTGATTTATTCTTTGACCCACTCTTAAAGATTTGATGATTTAGTTTCTAATTAATTTTAATCTATGTCTCCATGACCCTATATTAAACATAAATTTTATTGCATTATGATCTGAAAAGCATACATTTAATATTTTTGCTTTTCTGCAGTTGGTTGTGAGGTTTTTAGGCGCTAACACATGGTCAGTTTTTCTGAAGGTGCCATGTACAGCTGAGAAAAAGATGTACTCTCTTCTATTCCCATTCAATTTTTTCCAGAGGTCTATCATATCTAATTTTTCTAAAATTCTATTCATCTCCTTAACTTCTTTCTTGTTGGTTTTTTTTTTATTAAATTAATCTAGTTCTGAGAGAAGAAAGTTCAGGTCTCCCACTAGTGGTTCTACTGTCTATTTCTCCTTGTAAATTATTAACTTCCACTTGCCCAATTCTAATTTTTAAGGAATTATTTTCTTTGGTGAGTTTTTGTATCTCTTTTCCCATTTGGCCAATTCTGCTTTTTAAAGAGTTCTTGTCTTTAATGGATTTCTGTGCCTCTTTTATCATTTAGCCAATTTTCTTTTTAAAATTTTTTTAGTATTTGTGTCTGCGTGTGCCTCTTTTACCAACCTCTCTTTTCATAATTTTCTTGCATCACTCTCATTTCTTCTCTTATTTTTTCCTCTATCTCTCTTATTTGGTTTTCAAAATCCTTTTTGAGTTCTCCTAGGAATTCTTTTTGGGCTTTTGTCCAATTCATATTTTTCTTTTAGGTTTTGTGTGTAGCTGCTTTGATTTCATTGCCTTCTGGGTTTGAGGCTTGATCTTCCCTGTTTCAATAGTAACTTTCCATGGTCAGGTTCTTTTTGTTGTTGTTGTTGTCGTTGTTGTTTGCTCATTTTTCCAGCCTATTTCTTGGCTTTTGATTTTATGTTAAAGTTTGACTCTGTTACTGGGGTAGAGTGGCACTGTCCCAAGCTTCAGGTTTTTTGTGCTGCAGGTTTCAGAACTAATTTATTTTGGGGGGGGAGGGGTGATGGTCTGAAAGTTTTTTGTTCTTCCAAAGTGGTATGATCTAAGGAGAGGTATGGTCACTGCTATCCTGGCTTGTACTCTGTCTTGCAAGCCTTTATAAGCACTCCTAACAGCAACCAAGGTCCTTCTTCCCTGTAAGCACTCTCACTCTTTCTGGCTCTGTAAATAAAACTTGAGTAAGTGATAGTGCCTCCTTCTGCCCTGGACCTGAGACAAGGCCCAAATCTCACATGACTGACCACAAGCACATCTTTCCACCCTGGAACTGTTAATATGTCTTCTGTACCTCTATGGCCACAAATGCTAATGCTCCTATTTGCCCTGTGACTGTAACCTAGACTATTATGGGCAATGCAACAGGGTCCCGCACTCATTGCCATCAAAGGCTCTCCTATAATCTCCTTCTGACCAATTGTCAGACCCCCTTACCATCTATGGGTTGAGAACTCCTGAAGCTGATACTATTACGCATGCAGCAGCCTCCAAGGCCTGCTGCTGGCACTCTATGGGGCCTGTGCTGTACAGGTCTGTATTGCAAGGGCTCCAGCACCAACTATCACTCTGGTGAGACAGACCTTTCCTGCTAAGCTCCTAAGTTGTCCTGGGCTGAAAAGTTGTTTCACCCTGACCTTTTGTTGGTTCTGCCATTCGAGAATTCAATTTGAGGCATTATTTTAAAGTTGTTTGGAGGGGAATTTGGGAAAGTTCAAGTGGATTTCTGTTACTACTCCATCTTAGCTCTGCCTCCTTCATCTGTATAACTTTCCAGCCTCCTTGGAAAAAAGGGAAACCATCTCAGCAGAGGTATGGGTTTGTATGGGTAGTCCAATAATGGATTTTAATTGGTGTAAGGTCTTCTAGAACAGAATTGTTAAATTCAAATAGAAATGTATTTCTGTGTGCTGCATATTGACTGAAAAAACCACAAATTAATATTATCTGTGTTGTGTTTTTATTTATGTTGCTAAACATTTCCCAATTACATTTCATTCTGGTTCAGAAGCACTCGGTTTTGTGAAGTCTGATACCTTTCCTTAGAAACCTTTAGAATATTGTCACCAAAGGGCAGCATATCATAGGTGCAATATCTACTTTATGCAGGCAAAGCTAGTTTTTCCTCATGAGGTAAGGAAACCATTCTGAAGACTTAATTCATCTAGGTGTCTAGGATTCAAAGAGTAATTGAAGCTTCCTATTAGCTTACAGGAAATGTGTGGATTTGTTTTGCCTGATTATACCTTTTGGTGGGCTAAGTGTTATAGGGAGTAGTGGCTGGTTAATGATATTTAAAAAATGAAAAAAAAATCAGTGAATCATTAAAATTTAAGGAAAAAAGAAAATTTAGAAGGAGACAGATATAAGTATGGCAGTACTAAACTATGATGGTAAATTTGAAATACACTTTTAAAAAGTTATATGTAGTAGAGATTCATAGAATAGTAAAGTCCTCTTTTCTGTACTTTGAATACTCATGTTTATTGATGTTTGTCAAGTACATAATAATAAAAGGGGGAAAAAATTAAAAAGATGTACCCAATTGTCCAGTGCCAGCAAGGGTAAGTGAGCTTACAGGGACAAGTCCAATCACAAGTCCATCTATAGAAGACTGACACCACTGGAAGATTAGGTTTCTTAACTCTCTGGTTTTTGCCCTCATCCTGGAGTAATTACAGAGAATTTTCTAAAAACAGAGCTTTAATGTGGATTATGTCTAAATTTTCTCCAAAATGTTGGTAAGAATTTCCCCTCTAGAAAAGATATTCCGGTTTAATTGGTTATCGACCTTCATTATTGAAGAGGACCAAAATGACATCACTATGTTGGGGCCAAGGTACAGTATATCCAACTGTGGCTAATCAGATCAAAATGAGTTCAAAAGGCTCTACGACAAGTCAGGCATAAATAGTCCACATGAACATTTGGAATGGAGATGTCTCTAAATCTGTACATCTCACATTTCCTTTGAGCTACTACAACACTTCTTTGCTCATAGAACACATTGTCTTCTTTGATGCAGGCATGCCATGCTGGGCAGGTCTGTGTCAGTGTCTCCCATGTCTCACAAATGATTCCAAAATTCTTCAGAGAGACCTTGAGAGTGCCCTTGTATTGTTTTTTTCTGACAGCCATATGAGTGCATGTCTTGTGTGAGTTCTCCATAAAATAGTCTTTTAGGCAAATGTATATTTGCCATTCAAACAACATGGCCACCCCATCAAAGTTGTGCTCTTTCCTGTTGAGTTTAAATGCTTGGAAGTTCATCTTGAAAAAGAACCTTAGTGGCCAGTACCTTTTCTTGCCAGTTGATCTTCAGAATCTCTCTATGAGAATTCAAATTGAAGTGATTCAATTTGCCATGGTGCTGATATACTGTCCAGGTATCAGAGGCATACAACAATGAGGTCAGCCAGTTTGATAGGCAGTCTAATACCCTCTTTTCTCCCACATTTTCTTTCAGAGGCTCCCAAACACTCAGCTAGCTCTGGCAATATGTTCATCAACCTCAACATTTGTGTGTACATCCCTGGAAGGTATGCTGCCAAGGTTAGTGAGCTTATGCACAGCATTCAAAATTTCTCCATTTGCTGAAACTGATGGTTCCACACATGGATGTTGTGGTGCTGGCTGTGGAGAACTTGTTTTCTTGGTGTTAATATTTGGGCAAAATTAGCACAATCAGCAGAGAATTGATCCATACTTTTTTGCATCTCATCCTCAGAGGCTGTATTGAATGCACAATCATCTGCAAATAAGTCATTCACCAACTCTCCTTCTACTTTAGTCTTGGCTTGTAGCCTTTTCAAGTTAAATAATTTGCTGTCAGTGTAGTAGCTCACCTTGATGCCATTTTGTCCTTGTTGAAGGCATCCAACAACATTGCTGAAAACATCTTCATGCTAAAAAGCATGGGAACAAGCACATGGCCCTGCTCCACTTCACTGGTGACAGGGAAAGCAAGAGAGCATCCATCCATTATCCAAAACCTAGGCAAGCATGTCATCATGAAATGGACACACAATACTCATGAACTTCCCCAGGCAACCAAATTTTGCCATGATTTTCCACAAGCTCTCATGACTGGCAGTATCAAAGGCTTTGGTCAGATCAGTGAACATTGTATACTGACCTCTGTTCTGCTCATGACATTTCTCCTGGAGTTGTTGGATAGCAAACACCATATTGACCATTTCTCAGCCCTTTCTGAAGCCACACTGGCTCTTGGGTAGATGGACTATCTTCCAGGTGAAGGATCAGCCTATAAAGGAGGACTCTGACAAGAATCTTGCCAGTAATGACTAAGAAAGACACCCCCCCACACACTCCGTGACTGTCACAGGACAACTATTTCCCTTTCCTTTGTAGAGATGGACAATGGAGACATCCTTGAATTCCTGGGGGATAACTTCCTCTTGGCATATTACCCAGAAGATTTCAGTCAGCTTTTGTATGAGCAGTGAACCCCCTGCCTTATAAATCTCAGCTGGAATAGAATCAGCACCAGGTACTTTGCCACACAAGAGTAGTCTAATGGCATCCAAAAGCTCTTCTTCAGTTGGAAGTTTAGCTAGATAAGAATTGATTTCAACTTGAGGTATATGATCAGTGGCTTCAGCATTGGTTAATGATGGTCTGTTGAGAACACTGTGAAAGTTTTCTATGCATCTCTGTCAGATCATGTCCTTATTACTAATCAATGTGGCACCATCAGCACTGAGTAGTTCAAATGCACCATAGGTCTTTGACCCATAAATAGCCTTCAGGGCATCATAAAAGTGTTTTGGATTGTTACTATCAGCATAAAACTGAATTTCATCTGCCTTCTTACTGAACCAAGAATCCTGTATCTCTCTAAGTTTTGCTTGCACTTTACTTTTGATGGAGTTAAATGCTGCTTTCTTAGAGACAGATGAACTACCCTACTACGGAGTTCTTGTTTTTCATATAGCAGCTTCTGAATTTCCCCCTCTTTTTCATCAAACCAGTCTTGATGTTTGTGTTTTTACCCAGATGAATAAATGCAGTGTTGTACACCAAATCTCTGAAAGCTGCCCACTGCTTTTCTGTTGCAACTGTGTGTTGGCCTAGCTTTCCCTCCAAGGCAGCTCCAGCTGTTCACATTTAGAAAAACACTAATCTGTTGACATTGTCTTCTGGTAATCTTCTTGCCTTGGGGCTGCTGCTTCTGTTGAATGTGAATTTTTAATTTGGAGAGGATAAGCCTATGATCAGTCCAGCACTTGTGCCACATATTGCCTTCATCACTCTCACATCCTGTCTCTTCTCCTTATAATGACATGGTCTGTCATATGCCAATGTTTGCTGGGAGCATGTATCCACAAAGTTTTATTGTATTTAGGTAAACAGAAGACAGTGTTTTTGATGAGTATGTCATGAGACACAACAGTCTTTAGCAGTAAGAGACCATTGCCATTGCTGTGTCTGACTCAATTACTCCCAACGACTCTCTGCCATGTCTAATAATCTGGGCCTACTCTGGCATTAAAGTCACCCAGAATTATAAGCTTGTTCTCTTTTGGCACATTGATGATGAGGGTCTCCAGATTTTCATAAAATTTTTCTTTGACCTCATTAGGGTTCATCACGGTGGGAGCATTTGCATTGATGGTGGTTGGTGTGGTGCTTTCCTGTAATTGGCAATTGTACTGTTATGAGTCTGCTGTTTATTCCTTTTAGGAGGGATACAAGCCAGTTTTGATTGCAAAACCTATGCCAGCTTCACAGTGCTTCTCATCACCGCAGCCATGCCAGAACAAAAATGTGAGTCCAGCTCCAACTTTGTTAAGCTGGGCTTCCTTTGCCAGCCTTGTTTCACTCAAGGATACTATTTGGATTTAATACTCACTGAGTTCTTTCTCAATGAGAGCTGTTTGCCTTTCATGTTGCCCGTAAATATGCACATATTCCATGGACCAATGGTAAGTGGAATCATTTTTGCAAAAGTTCTTGTACATTTTGTTTTGTGTGTTTCAACTGCAAGGTGGGATCTTCACTTGTAGTGGTAAGCAGGCCAGGGCTGAGTGAAGCAGATAATTTTTTTTTTAAAGGTTCTTTTTTTTTCCAATTCAATAAACATTTATTAAGCACCTGCTGTCTATAAAGTACTATGTTAGCTGCTGAGGATACAAAGGCATTTTTTTAAACGTGTTTTTAAAACTTTGGGTTCCAAATCTTCCCCCTTCCTCCCTCCCCACCCACCCTCATTGAAAAGGTGAGCTATACATGTGCAGTTATGCAAAACACTTCCATAGTAGACATGCAGTGAAAAACTAACTCTATTTCCCTTAATCCTATCCTGCCCCCCCATTTATTCTATTCTTTCTTTTGACCCTGTCCCTCCTCAGAAGCATTTGCTTCTGATTACTCCCTTTCCCAATCTGCCCTCCTCTTTATCATCCCCCTACTTTCTTGTCCCCTTCCCCTCCTATTTTCCTGTAGGGTAAGACAGATTTCCATACCCAATTGAGTGTGTATGTTATTCCCTCCTTAAGTCAAATCCTATGAGAATAAGATTCACTCATTCCCTCTCACCTTCCCCCGTTGCTCCTCCACTGTAAGAGCCTTTTCTTTTCTGGTTTTTTTTTTGTGTGTGAGATAATTTACCCGGTTCTACCTTTCCCTTTCTCCTTCTCCCAGTACAATCCTTTCTCACCCCTTAATTTTATTCTCCAGATACGACCCTTTCATCTTCAGCCCACCCTGTGCCCTCTATCTATCTATCTATCTATCTATCTATCTATCTGTCCATCCATCTATCTATCTATATATACATACACACATACATATAATTTTTTCCCTCCAACTACCCTAATACTGACAAAGGTCTCATGGGTTACAAATATCATCTTTCCATGCAGGAATGTAAACAGTTTAACCTTAATAAGTCTCTTATGATTTCTCTTTCCTGTTTACCTCTTCATGTTCCACTTGAGTCTTGCATTGGTAAGTCAAACTTTCTATTCAGCTCTGGTCTTTTCATCAAGAATGCTTGAAAGTCCTCTATTTCACTGAATGACCATTTTTTCCCCTGAAGAATTATACCCAGTTTTGCTGGGTAGGTGATTCTTGGTTGCAAGCCTATCTCCTTTGCCCTCTGGAAAATTATATTCCCTGCCCTGCGGTCCCTTAATGTAGAAGCTGCTAAATCTTGTGTTATCCTGATTGTGTTTCCACAATACTTGAATTGTTTCTTTCTGGCTGCTTGTAATATTTTCTCCTTGACCTGGGAGCTCTGGAATTTGGCTACACTATTCCTAGGAGTTTTCCTTTGGGGCTCTCTTTCAGGAGGAGATCGGTGGATTCTTTCAATTTCTATTTTGCCCTATGGTTCTAAAATATCAGGGCAGTTTTCCTTGATAATTTCTTGAAAGATGATGTCTAGGATCTTTTTTTGACCTTGGCTTTCAGATAGTCCAATGATTTTTAAATTCTCTCTCCTGGATCTATTTTCTAGGTCAGTTGTTTTTCCAATGAGATAGTTCACATTGTTTTCTAATTTCATTCTTTTGGATTTGTTTTACAGTGTCTTGATTTCTCATAAAGTCACTAGCTTCCAATTGCTCTATTCTAATTTTTAAGGAAGTATTTTCTTCAGTAATCTTTTGGACTTCTTTTTCCATTTGTCCAATTTTGCTCTTTAGGGCATTCTTCTCTTCATTGGCTTTTTGGACTTCTTTTGCCATTTGGGTTAGGCTATTTTTTAAGATGTTATTTTCTTCAGTATTTTTTTGGGTCTCCTTTAGCAAGCTGTTAACTTGCTTTTCATGATTTTCTTGTATCACTCTCATTTCTCTTCCCAGTTTTTCCTCTACTTATCTTACTTGCTTCTCAAAATTCCTTTTGAGCTCTTCCAAGGCCTGGGACTGATTCATATTTTTCTTGGAAGTTTTGGATGTAGGAGCTTTGACTTTGTTTTCTTCTTCTGGTTGTATGTGTTGATCTTCTTTGTCACCAAAGTAAGATAATATAGTCTGACTCTTTTTGTGCTGCTTGCTCATGATCCCAGTCAATTACTTGAGTTTTAAACTCTTTGTTAAGGTAAGAGTCTGCTCCCAATGTGACGAGTGTACTGTCCCAAGCTTCGGGGGTTTGTACAGCTGTTTTCAGAGATACTTCTAGGGACCTGAAAAGTGTCAGTTCTTCCAAGGTGCTATAATAGGGGCAAGGTGTTTCCTCTCCACTGCCACAACAAGATCCATCACACCAGCACTCCTCCTTGCCCCAGGACCTCCCTTCAGAACTGTGACCCAGATCCAAGCACCAGTAAAGCAAGACATTCCTGCCTCAGCACTGGCAAAGAGATCCTTGCAATCCCCCTCTGATCAGCCACTCGATTCCCCCTCAGTCTGTGGGCCGGAAGGTCAGGATGCAGCCATTGTCCCGAGGGCACATTCTGGACTAGGGGATGAGACCTAGCTTCTTCTTTCACCGCAGTCACAGACTTTTCCCACTGACCTTCTAAGTTGTCTTTGGCATTCGTGGGTTGAGAAGTCTGGAAACCGCCATAGCTGCCAGCCATTCAGTCCTCTGAGGCCTGCTCCAGGGTCGCCATGGCCTGCGCGCCCATGCCAAACTGTGTTCCTCTCCCCGCCCAGCGCGATATACCTTTCTGATCAGCCATCCAGCTTGTCTTGGGCTGGAAATGTGTTTCACTCTGTCTTTTTGTGGGTTCTGCTGCTTTAGAATTTGTTTAGAGCCATTTTTTATAGGTATTTGGAGGGGTTTGTGGGAGAGCTCTAGGAAGTCACTGCTTTCCCTCTGCCATATTGGCTCCGCCCCCTCGTGAAGCATATAATTTTTAGGGCACCTTTTCTATTCCCTTTTTTCATGCCAGGAGGTGAGCAGTGAGGTCTTTATAAATGACTACTCAGAAACTGAGGGGGGCTGCTGAATCCTACTGCTGCTTCAGTCTAGTGAGAAGAAGACTCTATGATCTGGGCTATCTCTGTGCAGGGCTGTGACTACAGCTCCCAGTGTATCCATATCTGCTGCTTCATAACTTGCCTGTTGCCACAGGACTCTGAAGTAGGTAAAAATGATAAAATGCTTTGGATTATGTCTTTTAATTCATGCATAAATAGGATTTAAGTGGGGCAGAGTTGTACAAAGTTGTAGACCTCACTCTCTCTTTCAGAGTTATCTGGGAGAAGACTCCTCTTCCTGAGTTCAAATCTGGCCTCAAACACTTGTGACCCTGAGTGACTTACTTGTGACCCTGTTGAGCTCAGTTCCTCATCTATAAAACGAACTGGAAAAGGAAATGATAAACCACTCTAGTATCTTTGCTAAGAAAACCCCAAATAGAGGTATGAAGAGTCAGATATGGCTAAAATGACTGAACAATAACAACTTCCTGACACCAGGTCCAATGCTTTATCTACCATGCACTCATTTGTATAAGAGACAGTAAAACTCCATTTATTTTGATTCCATGACTAGTACCGGTTTATCAGCATCCACTCTATTGGAATCAAAGCATCACAAAGCTGAATGGAAAGCATGGTCCAGTCCCTGCCTTCAGGTCTGTGAATGTTGACATCAAGAAGAGAATATACATTCTCTTCCTAAAGATCTTTAGAAAACTGTCCACACTTGCCTATTACCCTATCACAGTGTTTATTACCATGAATGTAATTTTTCCTTATCCACAGAATCCTCTGGCATAGTGGTAACAGTAAGACCTTTCTTTTATTACTTCTGAGGGTCCAGTGGCAAGACAAAAGTCAAGATGAATGGTGATGGCCCAGGATACAGTACATTACCTTGTTTAACCAAGCTCTAAGCACTCCACAGACCCTGCTTCAGTTGCCTTCATGGACATTAGAACAAATTGTTTTCATCCTCCATTCTGCCAGGGAAATGGTTGGAGTTTGAGGCCCCTTCAACCTTTATAGCCCATCTGCCAAAATACATGCTACAATAAAATTCTTCAAAATTAACCAATATATGTATATGTGTATGTAGTATGCTACAGTGAGAGTTGGATGAATCAAGTAGACTCCAAAGGCAAAAAGCAGCCCTGAAAAGGCCTCAGAAGCCCTCACAGCAGAGGTACTAGTCTTCCCTGAACACCCTTACACTCCACTGCTACATGTATAATGTAGATATGTCAGGTATAAAATATCCTTTATAAACTTACATATACAATGTGTAAAACAGAATGACAAAAGTGTACCAACAGATACAGAAGATATAAAATATCTCAAATAGCTCAATACACCAATTTATACTCCCCTAAGAAAATAAAGTTAACTTTTGGGATGGCTAAACAGTCATTTTTGCATCTACTTCAGACCTTCACTGTCTGAGGAACTCACAAGGTCTAGGTCTCCTGATCAGCCAGACTATGGTTTTTTTAGTCACTCTTATAATCTCTAGCTTCCTCAAAGTCTCAGCTCAAGGGCTACCCTCTACATGAAGCCTTTCTGTGATCTCCTCAGTTTCTAGTGCACTTTCCTTCCAAATTACCTTATATTTATTTTGTAGATCTTTCGTATATTGCCTCATTCAATTGAGCATAAGTTTTCTGGGGGCACAGCCTGTTTCACTTTTGTCCTTGTATCCCTAGTACTTAGTTATTCCTGGTACTATTTGCATATCATAGATATTTAATAAATGGTTGGTGATTAATTGAATTAATAGCCCCGCTACAAGAAAATCCTTTTCCTCCAAGAACTGGGCTCTTAAAGAAATCCTCTTCCTTTGGGTTGACAGAAATCTGAAACCCATATTCAGGCCCTCTTGACGCAAAACTACTAAGGCTGAAAATATCCATTTCTCAGTTACACTAATCACTAACCTATGTTAAGAAAACAAAATAAAAGGTAGAAGAGTGTAGCCAGGGACTTGAGGGCCAGTCTTAGATTGTTGTGTACTTCTGCTATCAATTTACATTGCCACAAAGGATAGGAGGAAATGGGAGAATTCTCCTCTACCCCCCTGCTGGAAATCCAGGGGAGAGAAATCAGTGGAAGCCAGGCAGCTAACACACATTTATTAACCAACTACTATATGCTGAAGCTATAAATATGAGTAAAAAGAAAGAGAGTTCTTGGACTCAAAGAATTTATATTCTAACGGAAGAAGACAGAAGGGGAAGGAGAGAGATTATTGTTTTTGACTGCTAATTTTTCCAAAGATATGCCTGCAAGACAAAGTAGTGCTTGACTCCAAAACCCTTTTATTTGATTTTATTATTGATAAAATTGAAAACGATACATCATGGAAGGCTAGCCTTTCTAACTCTAACCAAAACTGTTATATTTAAATAATTAAATTGTTATTGAATGTATTTATTGCAATCCTAAATCACAAGATCAGTTTTGAAATTTTCTCTTCAGCAATGAGGTTGTTTTAGTTATTCCTACTTTAGATTGCATATGTTCTGGTAGATTATTGTCATTGGATATTTGTGAAAGGCCATCTAGGTGCTCCCAAAGAGTTCTAGTCATGCTACTTACCTTGTTGATGTCTGGAAGTGTTTGAGAATTCAGAGAATCCTGAAGGGAATATTTTCTAATGATACTTTTAAGTGAACTTCTATCTACCAATTTTTTAACTTCTTAAATGCTCCAAGTGAATAAAACAGTCTTAGAACCTTGGCCCACCAAAATAATTTACTTTTTAATTTTAAATAATTTTTATTATCTTTTGTATTTACATCACATACATTTCCTCTTATCCTTTCCCCCCATATCCTCCCAGACAGCTATCACTTAAAATAAAGAAATTAAAATGAGGAGGGGAAAAAATTTCTGCAAAACCAACCAATATATGTGTATATTGTTTATCACATATGTGTACATATTCTATATAGATATACAATCTATGTATTTAAATCATAGTATATATTACATAAGTTACAAATCTATCATGTGTATGGGTAAGTATATATACACACACGTATATATGTATATATATTTATATTTATAGTCTGCCATTATTTGTAGTGATCCATAATCACAACTCCAAAAAAACAGGGGTTAAGAAGTATCCTCTCACATCTTCTATATAGTGCCAAGACTGGTAATTATAATTTTGTAGCATTCATTTTTATTGTTGTTTTTTGTTTCCATTTACACTGTTGTAGTCATTGTGTATATCATTCTCCTGATTCTGCTTACCTCCCTTTATATCACTTTATATTCTTCCCATGCTTCACTTCCCATCACTTCATCATATGCATTGTGTCATATAGCATAGTAATATTCCATTACATTCATGTACCATAACTTGTTTAGTCAATCCATAAACACCTACTTTGTTAGTATTTCTTTGCCATCATAAAAATGATGCTATATTTTGCTGTTGTTGTTTTTCAGTCACAACTGACTCTTTTTTACCTCATTTGGGGTTTTCTTGGCAGAGATACTGGAGCAGTTTGCCATTTCCTTCTCCAGCTCATTTAACAGATGAGGAAACTGAGGCAAACAGTGTCAAGTGACTTGCCCTGGGCCACATAACTAATAAGTGTCTGAGGTCAGGAAGATGAGTCTTCCTGACTCCAGGCTGAGCACTCTATCCACTGCACCACCTACCTGCTGTATGTAGGGTTAGTTCTTTTATTACTAACTTCCTTAGGGTATGTGCTATGTAGTGTAATCCGTATGTCAAAGGATATGGACATTTTAGTCACTCTTTTTACATAAATTCAAATTGTTTTCCAGAATGGCATAGCTCCACCAGCAATGTGTGGAGCTTTCCATAACATCTTTCCATAACATCTCATATTGATTTCTCTCATCTTTTCTCATCTTGACCAATTTGCTGGGAGTGAGGCAAAGCCATGGGTTGTTTAGATGTGCATTTCTCTCATAATTACTGATTTGGAGCATCCTTTCACATGGTTAATAGTTTGAAACTCTTTTGAAAACTATTAATATCTTTTGACAATGTGTCTTTGGATAATGGCTTTTGGCTTTATACGTTATTTATATATTTGAATACTATACCATTATCAGAGATATATGCTACAAAGTTTGTTTGTTTTCTTTCCTAGTTGATCACTTTCCTTCTTGTCCTAGTTGCATCAAATTTGCTCATGGAAAAGCTTTTCAATTTTAAGAAATCAAAATTATCTCTTTTATAATTGTCTCTAGGTTAAGTATTTACCCTCTATCAATATTTTTGAAAAATATCTGATGTCTTTCTCTTTTGTGGCATGATTTTTAACATTCAAATCATGAACCCATTTTGGTTAGAATATGGTGTAATATGTTGCTCTAAAACTAATTTCTGCAGATTGTTTTCCAGTTTTCCTAACAGTTTTTCCACTAAAGAGGACTTCTTTTGTAGGCAATTTAAGGGTTTTAGTTTATTGGACTAAAAGGACATCCTAGTTAATGAGTTCAATTGTGTCTGATTCTTCTTGACTAGTCTGTTCCACTGATGTATTGTCCTATTTTTAATTAGCATTAAATGGTTTTTTTAATGATTATTGCTTTATAATATAGTTGAAAATATGGAAGTATTTTTATTCCTACCATTTTTCAGTATTTCCAATGATATTCTTGATCTTTTGTTCCATGAAATGAATTTTATTTGTTTAGCATAGAACTATAAACTATCCTGTAGGTTGGTATAGTCCCAAATACCCAAATTAATTCTGGTATGACTATTATTGTTATTATTGTTGTTGTTATTGCTGTTGCTGCTGCTGCTGCTGCTATTGCTACTGCTGCTACTGCTACTACTGCTGTTGCTATTACTGCTACTGCTACTACTACTACTACTACTTTGGAATGTCCCATCCATGAACACTGACTATTTCTCCAGCTGTATAAGTTTCTTTTTTTTTTTTTAAAGACAGATTTTGTAATTATATCTATGTAGGTATTGAATGTGCCTTGGTAGATTAACACCCAGGTATTTTATGCATTTTGTAGCTATTTCGAATAGGACTTCCTTTTCTTTTTCTTTTTTATGGAGAGGTCATTGCTTTATCGGTCATTGGTTTGTTTCCTTCAGCCACAAAGAGAATGAGTCCCAAGCAAAAGACCCTTACATTTTCTACAATATAAAATGATACATTATATCAATACATTGTCATACATGCATACTTAATTCTATAGTCCACATGACAATCACTATCCACATATTTATAAACAAGCTCCATTTTGCATTCACTTTTCCTCAATGGCTTTTTTTGATGACTTGCTGCTACGGATTTGTCACATATATTGTTAACTGGCCCACACTGATTCCAACCTTTTGGAATCATCCAAAGTACTAGATATGTTAATAATATTGATAGAAGTGTGAAATTATTATGCTTTGTGACAGTTACAGGTAGACCAAAAGGCCAATTACGGGTGTCTTCTTTTCCTTCTTCCTTCTCATGTCTCATCTTTATATCTGATGTTTTTCTACCCAGTGGTGTAATTGAAGCATAACAGGAGAATACAGTCAATGGAGTACATTACATAGGCATTACCACTTAAGAAAATGTGTAGTATTATAATTTGTATAATGAATCCCTCAAAAGGGAAAATTAGTCTATCAGTTTCTGTCAGAGTAATTTATTAAAACAAAAATTTTTGCACCTCTGCCCATTCCAAGATGATGCACATTCTGAATACCCCTTCCCCTAATCTGCCTTCCCTTCTATCACCCCCCCCCCATTCTCTTATACCCTTCCCCTTCTATTTTCCTGTAGGGCAGGACAGATTTTTATACCCCATTGCCTGTATATCTTCTTTCCCAGTTGCACGTGAAAACAATTTTTAACATTTGTTTTTAAAACTTTAGGTTCCAAATTTTTTCCTTTTCTCCCTCCCCACCCTCCTTCATTGAGAAGGCAAGCAACTCGATACTGGTTATACATGTGTAGTCATGCAAAACACTTCCATAGTAGACATGCAGTGAAAAACTAACTCTATTTCCCTTAATCCTATCCTGCCCCCCCATTTATTCTATTCTTTCTTTTGACCCTGTCCCTCCTCAGTAGTGTTTGCTTCTGATTACCCCTTCCCCCAATCTGTCCTCTCCTCTAACATTCCCCTGCTATCTTATCCCCTTCCCTCCTATTTTCCTGTAGGGTAAGATAAATTTCCATATCCAACTGAGTGTGCATGTTATACCCTCCTTAAGCCAAATCTGACAAGAATAAAATTCACTTAATCTCTCTCACCTTCCCCCACTTCCCCTCCACTGTAAAAGCTTTTTCTTGTCTGTTTTATGTGAGATAATTTACCCCATTCTACCTCTCCCTTTCTCCTTCTCCCAGGATAATCCTCTCTCACCCCTTATTCTCCAGATATCACCCATTCATCTTCAACTCACCCTGTGACTTCTATCTATATATACATAAAATTTTTTCCCCTCCAACTACCCTAACAGTGACAAAGGTCTCATGAGTTATGAATATCATCTTTCCATGTAGGAATGTAAACAGTTCAACTTTAATAAGTCCCTTATAATTTCTCTTTCCTGTTTACCTCTTCATGTGTCTCTTGAGTCTTGTGTTTGAAAGTCAAATTTTCTATTCAGCTCTGGTCTTTTCATCAGGAATTCTTGAAAGTCATCGATTTCAATGAATGTCCATTTTTCCCCCTGAAGGATTATACTCAGTTTTGTTGGGTAGGTGATTCTTGGTTGTAATCCTATCTCCTTTGCCCTCTGGAATATCACATTCCAAGTCCTCCAGTCCCTTAATATACAAGCTGCTAAATCTTGTGTTATCCTGATTGTGTTTCCACAATACTTGCATTGTTTCTTTCTGGCTGCTTGCAATATTTTCTCCTTGACCTGGGAACTCTGGAATTTGGTTATAACATTCCTAGGAGTTTTCCTTTGGGGTTATCTTTGAGGAGTTGATCAGTGGATTCTTTCCATTTCTATTTTACTCTGTGGTTAAAGAATATCAAGGAAGTTTTCCTTGATAATTTCTTGAAAGATGATGTCTAGGCTCTTTTTTTGATCATGGCTTTCAGATAGTCCAATAATTTTAAAATTATCTCTCCTGGATCTATTTTCCAGGTTAGTTGTTTTTCCAATGAGATATTACACATTGTCTTCTATTTTTTTCATTCTTTTGGTTTTGTTTTGCAATGTGTTGATTTCACATAAAGTCATTAGCTTCCATTTACTCCATTCTAATTTTTAAGGAAGTATTTTCTTCTGTGAACTTTTGGACTTCCTTTTCCATTTGGCCAATTCTGCTTTTGAAGGCATTCTTCTCCTCATTGGCTTTTTGAACCTCTTTTGCCATTTGGGTTAGGCTATTTTTAAAGGTGTTATTTTCTTCAGTATTTTTTTGGGGGGGGTCTACTTTAGCAAGCTGTTGACTTGTTTTTCATGATTTTCTTCTGTCTTCTCATTTCTTTTCCCAATTTTTCCTCTACTTCTCTTGCTTCTCAAAATCCTTTTTGAGCTTTTCCATGACCTAGGACTGATTCATATTTTTCTTGGAGGCTTTGGATGTAGGAGCTTTGACTTTGTTGTCTTCTTCCGGTTGTATGTTTTGATCTTCTTTGTCACCAAAGAAAGATTCTATGGTCTGACTTTTTTTGTGCCTTTGTTTGCTCATGTTCCCAGCCAATTACTTGAGTTTTAAACTCTTTGTTAAGGTAGGGGTCTGCTTCCAGTGTGCAGAATGTACTGTTCCAAGCTTCAGGGGTTTTATGCAGCTGTTTTCAGAGATAATTCCAGGGACCCATAAATTTTCAGTTCTTCCAAGGTGGTATGATCAAGGGTGAGGTGTTTGCTCCTTTCCTGGCCTGGTTTCTGGTCTGAGTGACCACAAGCACTCTTTTCTGCCTTGGATCTGTGAGGAGAATTCCCTCTCCACCATGCCAGCACTCCTCCTTGCCTGACCCAGATCCAAGCATGGGCAAAGCAAGAGAATTTTGCCTCAGCACCAGCAAAGAAATCCCTATAATTCCCCTCTGATCAGTCACTCGATTCCCCCTCTGTCTGTTCGGCCAACGGCTCTGGAAGTAGCCGCTGCCCCAAGACTGCACCAGGACTTGGCACTGAGACCTAGTTTCTCTCTCACCGTGTTCACAGACCTTTCCTACTGACCTTCTAAGTTGTCTTTGGAGTTTGTAGGTTGAGAAGTCCGGGGGCCACTAGAACTGCTAGTGATTCAGTCCCCTGAGGCCTGCTCCGGGTTTGCTGAGGCCTCTCACACTGAACTGTGCTCCTCTCCCAGCCCAGTGCAATAGACCTTTCTAATCAACCATCCAGGTTGTCTTGGCCTGGAAATTTGTTTCACTCTGTCTTTTTGTGGGTTTTGCTGCTCTAGAATTTCTTTAGAGATATTTTTTACAGGTATTTGGAGGGGATTGGGGGAGAGCTCAAACAACTCGCTGCTTTTACTCCGCCATCTTGGCTCCTTCCCCTACTCTTGGTTTCTCCAATGATCCAAAGTAATTTGAATAAATAAACCAGTTACCTTATTTTCAAATAGAAGTTATTTCCATTAAACATTTGGGTATAATTTCTGTGCTACTATATTTGCCCAATACATATTAATAAGCTGCTGAAAAATACAAGATCTTTAAAAGTTATAAATTATATTGGAGATGTTTTTAACTTCAATTTTGAAGAATGTATACAAGAGATTTTGGCAAGTTCTTTAAAGTAGGTATTAGAAATTTCTATTTTGTGTGTGTGTGTGTGTAGTATCATCATGGGTCTAGACTCACATCTCAACTCTATGTGTGGAAACAGTGGTTAAGCTTACCCAAGGTTGATATGACACCCCAAATTCCAAGATTTATTTGTATTAGCAAGGCAATTTTTAATTTATGTTGGGGAACTATATCTACCAACCACAATTACATAGTTGTGTTAGCTGGTTACCTTTTCTGGTATTGAGCTATCTGGTGAACATTGTTAAGTTATGGGCTCCCTGTTAAGTTACGGGTTGGACTAAGTGGCCTTTCAGATATTGAGACTTCTAAATTTTGTGACAAAATTATCTAAAGTTCCCTTTGTCTTAATTTTAAGTAATACTTACAATAAGATACAATAGCCCAATCAATCACACTTGATTATATGTATGCTTGCCAATATAATTAGATATACAAGTTAGCTAATAAAGGGGATCTTCTTAGACAATGTTGCAGATACACTGAAAAAGTCTTACTCTACAACTTTCCATTTCCTAGATGATGATGATGATGCTACAACCACTTAACATAATATCAGTTTGTTAATTTATACTTTAATAACGTGATAATCTGATTTGGCAGCTTATTTTACATACATACATACATAGACACACATTTTTTAAAGTCTGAGGTTTCCTACTAACACAGGGAAGCATCTTATTCTTGCCAATGAGCTGGCTCTAAATTACATACTATTTCCATTTTTACTATCATATTATGTCTGTTTTCTAACCTGGTAGTCTTGTCCCTTTCTTGACCTCAATTATCTCTCACCCTAAATAATGGTGACATCTATTCTTGGGCCTATACCTCTCTGGCTACTCTTCTTATAAGCTTGAATCTTTATATTAAAGTCTGGTAACAACAGAGACTGCATGGTGTTGTAGAAAAGAGTGTTAGCTTTGAAGTCTGGCAGATGTGAGTTCAAGTCTTATCTCTCATACACACAACCTGTGTGACCATAGTTTGAATTGTAAATGTGCAGTGGAAAATGTTCTCTACACTAATGAAATCATAGATCCTGGCCAAAATCAACAGACCTAATAGAAGAGCTAAAAAAGATGTCTTCAAATTTGTTGCTAGAATTTCCATGTTGTATTTTTTTTGTGAGTGTGAGGCAATCAAGGTTAAGTGACTTGCCCTGGGTCACACTGCTAGGAAGTGTCAAGTGTCTAAGACTGGATTTGAACTCAGGTTCTGTCGACCCCAGGGCAGGTTCTCTATCCACTTCACCACCTATATCTATTGAGCCACCTCGCTGCCCTTATGTTGCATTTCTAAAAATAAAAAGTGCCCATCTTTTCAATGAATTACATTATAGAACTCTTAAATTCACGCTAAATAAGGGAAAATTATCTAAAAAAGGACATTTTAGAGAAGGGGGCAGTCATCTAGTTGACATGGCAATGGAAATAGAATAAATTACCAGATTATCCCCAACAAATGGGACTTAAGGGTGACTGCCAGGATTCTCAAATGCCTGATAGGGATGGTACTTTACTATCATATAAGGAAGAAATGGTGATTAACGTTTCACATTCTCTACAGTGGCTTTTCTGATCTTTAACAGGAAATTTATACCCACTAAAACTACACTGATTTTATTAAAATGGATCCTTACCTATTGAGTTTTCTTTTCTCATGAAAAGCTGTTGATTGCTTTCAGACACTCATGACACTGTTAGGATTTTTTTCTTTATTGTGCCTTCTCATGTCTAAAAGGATTGGAACTTTGATTGAATGCTTTCCCACATTAATGACATATATAAGTTTTTTCCCCAGTGTGGATTCTCCAGTGTTGAATAAGAATTGAGCTTCTGTTGAAAGCTTTTGCACCCTCAGCACATTCATAGGGTTTCTCTCCACTGTAGATTCTCTGATGCATAAGGGATGAACTTTGACTGAAATTTTTACCACAGTAATGACATTTATACTTTTTTTTTGTTTTTGCTTTTGTTTTTTTGCGAGAGGGATTTCCCTGCCTTCTTTTGAATCTGCTGTCACTTTCACAGGTTTCTCTAAATTTTAAAACCCTCAGAAACATTCATATTGAGGGTTCCAGGAATACCATCATGTGACTCTATGGCAGAAGAAATCTGCTTTGAAGCCAGTTCTACCTTTTCCATTCTGGTGTCATCACCACTTCATCTTAGGGTGTGAAGTTCCCAAGATGCCCACTTGAGCTGGTTAACCCTGGGTTGGACTTGGAGGCTTCGTGACTCCTGCTTTGCTCCTTGAAGTACCTACCACCGCTTCCTGATTTTGTTGATGGAACAAGACCTGCTCTCCTGGTGCATCAATCTCCCTTTCTAAATCTTCCAGCACAGTTATTGCCTCCGCTCCATTCTCTGGATGATGCTTTCATACTAAGGTTTGGAGCTCCCTGGGCAGAATTGCCATAAACTGCTCTAGCACCAGCAGCTCTAAGATCTGCTCCTCTGTATGCATTTCTGGCCTCAGCCAAAGATGGCAAAATTCCTGAAGTTGACTCAGGGGCCCAGGCGAATCCTGGTAGCCAACCTGCCTGAAACACTGTCAAAATGTTTCTGGGCTATAGCAGATGTTCCAGTGGAGGTTGAGTTCCTGCTCACAGGTGTGGATTTTCTCCTTCTCCATCTTCACTATTAGAATCCTATCTTGTTCATCGGGTGTTTGTGAAATCAACATCGAAACCTCTCTTACTTCTGTAGACATTATGATTTAGAAGAATTGATACCAAGATCTGCTGGGATTTAATCTTCACAGAAATTAATTTCTCTTTGTAGGTAGCCCCCAGGTACTCTGGCCTATGAAGGAGGCAGCTCAACTTTTCTACGTAGAAAGACCAGGACTTCTCATCCTATTAATTCCTCCTACATTTATTATAACTATTTAGAAATGCTATTGATTTTTGCAGATTTATTTCATGTAGAGTCAAGGTGGCTAAATGCTTTTGTTAATTGTTTAAAAAACAACTTTTAATTTTGCATGTCAGTTCTTTTTGGCTTCCAATTTATCTATTCCTTCTCTAATTTTCAAAATTTTCTCTTTTATGATATCTTGGGTGTGTTTACTTATTGGTATTCTAATTTTAATTACATATTCACTTCATTAATCATCTCTTTTTCAATTTTGTTTTTGTATGTTGTTAGGGATATATTTTTCCTTAAAGACTGCTTTATATGAATCACAGAATTTTTAATGCATTATTTCAAAATTAACATTGTCTCTGAAGTAATTATTGATTGTTTCTCTAATTTGTTCTTTGACTAACTCATTGCTTATGATTTCATTAATAAGTCCCCATTTATCTCTGCCATTCAACTACACATTTTTACTAGGCATGATGCAGTCCATGGAGACACAATAGTCTCTCAGAGAAGGTGGTCTCCTGGTTTGCCAATTAACCTTCTCCACCCCAATTAAACCCATCTTCAATATCATGATCAACAAACATTTATGGAGTTCTCACTCTGTGCCATGTGTTTTGCTAAGCAACAAAGAGACAAGTAAAGACAAAATCATGATCCTTGCCATCAAAGGTTAACAATCTAATGGGTCAGACCACATGCAAGTAACTATATACAGACTATTGACTATAGCTGTATCTACATATAACAACATTGAAACCTATAAGAACTATAATCAGTGCAATGATCATCCATGATTCCAAAGGACTGATGATGAAACATGCTATCCATTATATAAAGGTGAAATCTTTAGCGTGCAGAATGAGACTTAT
Organism: Vombatus ursinus; assembly: GCF_900497805.2. Lineage (NCBI taxonomy): Eukaryota > Metazoa > Chordata > Mammalia > Diprotodontia > Vombatidae > Vombatus > Vombatus ursinus. Next base: position 747,222 of record NW_020954702.1, read on the forward strand.
ATGTCGGGTGTTTGTGTGTGTGTGTGTGTGTGTGTGTGTGTGTGTGTGTGTGTGTGTGTAATCCTCCCAACAAGGGGATTTGGTTTTTATCAACTATGCATATTTGTTACAAGAAGTTTTCTTTTTATCCAGTGGAGTGGATGATGGGAAGGATGGAAAATAGATTTTTTTTTTTCAAACCAAGAGGAAGGGAGAGAGGAGGACAACAGATGTGAAATACTGCATACACCTGTCAGAAGAGAGAACTGTATTAAATTTATTTTGCTTAATTGTTTTACTTTGTTACAAGAGATCTTTACAGAGTTGAAAGTAATCTGTAAATATAAAAATAATGTCAATAAAACTAAAATAAAGTTTATCCTGTATTATAAAAATAATTTTCAAATTCAAAATTTAACATCAAAATATATTATAAGGGTCTGGGTGGATAAGACTTGAATCTATAATTTTTATTATGTTCTTTTGTGTCTAGAAAACAGTTGTATGATATTAAATACCCCACATTGTACAAATTTATCTAGTTGTATAAATACCAAACAGTAAGACTTTTTATAACCCTTCTTATTCCTGTAAGAAAAACAGAGAATAAAATTAGCTATTGAAAACTAATGAATGAGTCAAGTAAAATATCATAAATATTCCTCTGAACTCATAGTATCCTCAGATTATTATTGAAAGTGGCAGTGATTATCAGTGCAGTCTATTTTAGCTTCCTCCTGATTTCACTTTTAAAAGGTTACTCTAATGTGTATTTCCTGCTTTTTATCATCTGTACAAATGAAATGATTAACTGAGAGCAAGTTGAACCTAGCCACTCTTCCTCTCTGAGCTTTTTCTGCTCTGCTTCAATTTCTGTCCCCAAATGCTAATGATTTAATGCTGCTTTTAAAGATTATGTCTACAAACTAAACTTTCATTTGCCCTTCTTGCTACCAGAGAGGTTTATATCTTCATGTGGTCAGTCCTTACCTTCATCGAAGGCAGGGTATGGTCTTAAAAAAAAAAAGATAAAAAAGGAAAGTGTAATTTTTAAATAATAATAGTATCTCATAGTTCTGTCCTTGAATTGACACTATGTCATTTAGCTTTAAAGAAAGTTGCAGTTTTACTCAAAAAAAAGCAATCTTCTAACTTATATGTCTCCATTCTTAAGCTATTATTCTAATATTTTAAGATTTGGGATATGACATAAAATTCAATTTCACCCAACAAATATCTCTTAAGAAACTGATATATACAAGGCACTGTGGAATAGTAGACTCTGTGAAGAAAATAATATTGAGGAAGATCTATCCCTGCCCTCCAGGAAGAGGGGAGGGGAATGAAGAAGGGACAAAATTGAGTCAAATGCATGAATGACTTTGGTACAAGGTAAATTAAGATGAACTTCAGGGTGCCTCGAAGATGGCAAGATTTCATACTAGCTTAGGAAATCAGGAAAATCTTTGAGGAAGAAATGTATGTCTTTGGAATTTTATCTTGAAAATCAGACAGTATCTTAACAGGCAGAGATGTAGATGGAGGGCATTCCAAAGAATTATCATGACCAATGTCTCTATGGTGAGAAAACTAGCTTTTTTAGTTCTATACTGTTCTAAATTCTAGTGTTTCAAGAAGTATGCCTGAGTTATGTCATTCCAGCAGAATGCTGCAAATCAGCTGTACTGAAGAAATTGGAAGACTGCCCAACGAGTACATATGGCAATGAGTACGAGAAATTACCATAAGGGTGATTTTCTTATCACTGGTTACTGTCTACAGATATCCCCCATTCACACTCACATACCCCTTTCCTTGGCTACTTTCTAGTCTTGGCCTGCTTCAAGCAATATCCACAGGTTGAAGCCTTACGTTTCTAACCAACTTTATCCTTGTATGTCTCTCAGTCCTCTCGAAAGAATTATGCTATTAGCCCAAAACTGGGTCTTTTGGTCTTGTGGAAATATAATTTTCTTGTGGATCACACAGAAAGCCTCATTTGTCCATCTATCCTTGCTATTAAGATACTGAAACCAAGCTATTACATTGTAGTATTATTGGGGCCAATTATCACAAATAGAGAAGCATGCCTTATATTGGTGTCTGAGACATCAGCTACAGGAATTCTACTTAATCTAGAAGTTATGGCAAATAGGACCATAGGACTTTAGAACTAGAAGAAGTATTAGATATAATAGGGAGCTTACTAGCATTGTAGCAAGTCAGGGACCAGATGATAAATGGACATTGTCTCCTTGCTATTTTGTGAACAAGACAATCCATCATCCCTGCTCTAGGCATTTTCACTGGTTGTCTCCTACAAAAGGCATGTTCTTCCTCTCCATCTCCACCACCTGACTTCCCAGGTTTCCTTAAAGTCATAACTAAAATCTTGTCTTCTACAGGAACCTCCCTTCTCTTAATGCACATGCCTTCTCTTTATTGATTACTTCCTTTTTATTCTGTACATAACTTATTTGTGCATAGTAATTTCTATGTTGTCTCCCTCATTAGACTGTGATCTCAAGGGCAGGGACTGTTTTTTTTTTTTTGTATTTCTTTGCATCCACAGCTTAACACAATGCCTGGTACATGGCTGATACTAAACACACACACACAAAAATACAAAAAAAACAAACAAAACTACATTGACTGAATGAAATTCACTTATCTGATCACAATCCATCATTCCACCTCTCCCATTGTTTTACAATCTCTAATTCCTGTTCTTCAGGGTGACCTCTAATTCCTCCACCCCTCAGTTCTTTCCCAGTCATCAACCATGTACAGGCTTAACCCCTGCACTGTGCTCTCCTCTATCCTACCCTCAACCTGCTAATTGAGTGCAACTTTTACTTCCCCATGATGGCTGGTGCAAGACTTCTACCTCTGAACCAGCCTCAGGTGAGACTAGCAAATTTCCAAAAGCCATCCATTTACTGTTGCAGTGTACTCTAAGGGAAAGCAGCATGGGTTCAGTCTAGACTTTCACCTGCACCAGTACAAGGCAACTTTCACCTCCCAGTGCATCTGCCAGCTTGATGTCACATTTCCTGTGATGAGGAGAACCTCTGTGTGTAAAGAAGACTGATCTTCCCTGTGATCCCCGGACTTCCACTGCTTGGTGTGCTGTCCTCTGCCTAATCTCCAGATTTCAGATGCAAGAATCTGACTGTGATCCTTCCATCTCATGTTGTCAATGTCTTCTATTTTTTCACCAACCACCTCTCAGAAGAAGAGTGGCAACTTACACTCAATGATTAACTTTCTTCTACCTGATCATATTCTACACATCCCAGTGATTCTGAATCCCTTTAGGTCATCATTCAAACCCCATTCTCTACCCCCCACCATCTAATTCATTATTCCCATTCCTCTAATCTTTCCCACCTCAAAGTACCAACCAAATGCTACCTACCCCTTTCCACTGCGTCCTCTGGAATGCTTGTTTCATAGGCAAAAACAAAACAAAACAAAACAAAAACAAACAAAAAAAAAACTTCATTTTAAATCTTTCCCTCTCTCACTCTTTCTATCTTCTAGCAATCACTAAGTCCTGGTTTCCTCCCAATGACACAGCCTCCCTGGTAACCCTTTCCAGTACTGTATGCTCCTTCACTAATTCCCCGATGTTCACCAGCAGGGAATTTAAAATATTCCTTGCTCCACATTATCACTTCCAAGTTCTCCTCCTATCTCCATCATTCAATAATCTCTCCTCATTTCAGATCCATCCAATCCATATCTTCCACCCAATTAAAATCCTAGTGGCTATTATCTATAAATTTCCAGGTTACTCCCCATTCTTGCTCAATGAGCTCAGTAGTTGGCTCACATTTTTTCTCTCTTCTCCAACTATTACCCTGACAATAAGGGACTTTAACAAATATAATGACTCTTTTCTCAGACCTCCAAAACTTTCAGTTTCTCAACCTACTCACTTCCCATGATTTACTTCTCCATTCCACCTCACTCCCATACAAAGATAGTCATAATCTTGATCTTGCCATTAGCTACAAATGGATGGCCTCCATATTAAAAAATTCCTGAAATCCCCTTATCTGACCACAATCTACTGGTTTTGTACTTCTCCTTCTGTCTTCCCTTACCAAAATCTACTCTGTCTATACTATGACCTCTAATCCCTTGACCTCTCAGTTCTCTCTCTGGCCATCTTACTTTGCATTAGTCACTTTCCTCTTTTCCTCATGTTGATCTCTTGGTGAACTAATTCAACTCTACACTAATCCTCTTCTCTTGAGGCCCTGGGTCCCTCATATTGCCATTTGCACTCCCTTTGCCAAATCTTAGCCTTGGATAATTCCCACTATCCAGTCTTTGCTTCTACACTCATGCTGCTGAACAAAGGTGGAGAAAACCACTCTCTCAGCTGAGATCTTTGCCTGATACTTTACTAAAAAAAAATTGAGTCTATTCACCACGAGTTCCCTCTTCTCCACTCTTCCTAATCTTGTATTACTCTGCCACTATCTTCTCCACTTTTATTTCACAACGAGATGTTCCCAGTTCTTACCAAGGCAAACCCCTTTACCTGTAGAGGAAACCCCATTCTATCCCCTCTTTCAACAGATTGCCCCCTCTATTATCCTCACTTTCACCTACCTTCAGTCTCTCCCTACTAGTTGCTTCCCTACTGCCTACAAGCACATCCATGTCTCCCACATCTTCAAAAAATACTCACTTGATTCTTTTCCCCCACTATTGTCATATATCTCTGCTACTCTTTGTGCTAAATATTTTGAAAAGGCCATCTACAATAGGTGCCATCATTTTCTCTTTCATTCTCTTTTTATTCCTCCTTACAATTAGGCTTCCAACCTTATTCTACCCAAACTCCTCTCTTCAAAATTACCAATGATCTCCTCATTGCTAAATCCAATCCTTTTCTCAAACCTCATTCTTGTTGAGTTCTCTGCAGGCTTTGGCACTGTTGATTATTCTCTTCTTTCTAAATATTTAGGAGACTACTCTTTCTTTATTCTATTCCTACCTATCAGATTCTCCTCAGTTTCCTTTGCTGGATCCTCATCCACATCATTCCCACTAGGTATGGGTAACCCATAGGGATCTATCTCTGGTCCTCTTCTCTTCTGCTTCTATACAACTTCACTTGGTGATTTCATCAGCTGTCATGTATTTAAAATTACCTCTATACTGATGATTCTCAAATCTGCCTATCTTGCCCTCATTTCTCTGTTAATTTCCAATACTGCACCTCCATTTACTTTCAGAAATCTTGAACTAAAAGTTCTGTAGACATCTGAAACTTAATGTGTCCAAAACTTAACTCATTCTCTTTCTCCCTAAACACTCCCCACTTCCAAACTTCCCTATTACTGTTGAGGGCACCAACATCCTCAGTATCCCAGGCTCAAACCTAGGTGCTATCCTTGACACCTACAATTTCTCTAGGTAGGTTTGCCCAGTACAAATCTTTCCCCACTCAATCCACCCTCCATTTAGCCACTACAGTGATTTTTCCTAATGTGTACCTCCAACCATGTCATCTACCTTACTCAATAAATTCTAGTGGCTTCCTATGGCCCTCTCAAATAATTACAAAATCCTCAGTTTGGCATTTAAAATCCTTCATAATCTATTCTACTCCATTTCTAGTTTTCTTACATTTTATTCCCTGCCATATACTCTTCAATCCAGTGACACTGGCCTCCTTGCTGTTCCACTAACAAGACACTCCATCTCTCAGCTCTGGGTATTGCCTTTCTCCTTCACCCCTGACCTGGAATGTTCTCCCTTCTCAATTCTTCCTCTGGCTTCCTTCAAGTCCTGAAGGACTTTATTTCTATAGGAAGCCTTTCCCAACCCCTCCTGGCTATAATGCCTTCCCTCTGTTTATTATTTCCTATTTATCTTGTACATAATTTATACATATTTGTTTGCTTGTTGTCTCCATTAGATTGTGAGTTCCTTGAGGGAAGATTTTGTCTCATTTTATCTTTTTCTCCCCATTGTGCCTAGCACAGTGCCTGCCACATAGCAGGTGCTTAATAAACGCTTATTGACTCACTGACTGCTGAGAGTTTCCTCAGCTTCACACAGCGTCTGTAGCTGGCAACTTAATAAACACTTGATTTCATTTACATCCTTGTAAATCAAATCATCCTTTACATAAAAGTGTGTGTGTGTGTGTGTGTGAGGGGGAACTCATCTGGAGATGAAATTTCCCTCTACCCCATACATTTGCAGGGAGAGATACTACTTCAGAGAAAGGGAGACTAGACAGTCATACATCCATGCCCATTGTGGCTATAATTCATTTAAATTATCAAAATGGGTCTTTATTGCTATATGTAAATACTTTTATTCTCTATCTCACTCAGTGAAGCTCCTATGACAATGAATATCCTGATACACTTTTCTTAATCCCCTATCCCAAAGTCACTCCAATACTGGCAAATTACCTTGATTCCTACTTGACTGAGGAAACTGAGTCCATGCATCATGAGCTCCCTCATCTCCCCATTGTACATCTCAAAACCTTCACCCATCTTTTCCTTTATTCCAATATCACAAGAACACAATTTTTCCCCAGGGAGTAACACAATTTCTAATTGTGTTCTTGATCTTATCCCTTTATGTCAGTGCTGACAAATATGCTCAGACTTCTCCCAATCTTAACCTTCACTTGAGACTACAATCTCTTTAAGCTATCACACTTTATCTTCTCTTTTACTGTCAAAATGCCTAGCATCATCTACACTCTCTGCCTCTGCTGTTTCTATCATTCCCTCACTGTTCAAACCATTGCTATCAGGTTTCCAGCTCTACCACTTGACTGAACTGCTTTCTTCAGTCTTACCAATGATCTTTTGTTAAATCCAATGGTCTTTTCTCAGTCTATATCCTTCTTGATTTTTTAAAATTAGATTTTACATTGCTAACCACCTCTTAAATCCAATCCAACCCAACAAACCTTTATTTATCAAACACCTACTGCATGCAAGCACTCACTGTATTAGATTCTGAAAATACAAAGGCAAAATGAAAAGTAGCCTCACTTATATTTCATTTGGAAGGTGTGGGGAAAGCAGGAGAGTCAAATATATAAAAATAAACATATGCAGGATAACTTAAAGGAGAGAATACTAACAATGAGGTGGACCAGAAAGGTTTCTGGTAGGAAGTGGCACACATCCCGAATCTTGAAGTAAATTAGGGACTATAATTTATTAGATTTCTCCAAAACGAATTCATTTCTCCGCCGTCAATTTCTTCTCTATTGCATTCTCTCCACAACTGCTAAAACAATCTTACCAAGGTAGAGGTGTGAACACATGCTTCCCATGATCAAAAACCTTCAGTGGATTCTCATTGCCTGTAGGATAACTCCTTAGCCTGGCATTTAAGGTTCTCTACCATGTAGCGCCAATCTTCCTTTCCAGTCTTATATCATCCTAACCCTCTTCATACTATGTTCAGACATACCAAGCTACCAGTTATTTTTCAAACATGGTATTTCCCACCTCCATACACAAATGGTCCCATATCACCTCTTCCCAGCCAAGAATGCACTGCTGCCTCTTACCTGTATCTCAGATTCCTTACTTCAATGCTTAGTTCAGGTGCCCCTCGTCCATGAAGCCTTCCCAATCAGACTTTCTTGCTCTTGTTTCCCATAACACTTTGCTCTCTTCCTTGCTTCTTTTATGTTTGATTTCCTTAGCTGCATTCATGTTCTATCTCCCTGGTAGAATATATGCTCTTGAGGACAAGGATTATTTTATTTTTGTATTGGCATCCTCAGTGCCTTGCTAGAAGTAGATATTTAATATGTACTGAATTAAATGTGCTAAATAGGAGAATTAAGAGAGGGCTCAAAGGACTGAATGAGGAGAAATATAATTTTCAGGACCAAAGGAGTGTGGATGGATGAACAGGACATTATTGTCAGGGATGTAAAATTCAGTTTAAGGTATTCTATGTGGGTAAGTTCTGGGTGATGAAAGTCTTTGGCCACCACTGCTACATGGAATGGAGATATGGTCATCTGAACTAAAGTCAAGGGGATAAGAAAAGTCATCATCACGTATATCAAAGTCTAAGGGAATGATTTTTGAGTGAGGGGTTAAAGTCACTGAACAAAGAAGGAGAAAGTCTTGCATGTTTTCAGAAGGTAACAAGTTTAAGAATAGGGTTACACAGTCAGATGGTATGAACTTTAAACACGAGTAGCAGAAGTGATAATAGAAGAGCATTGTAAATACACCAGTGAAAAGCAGTAAGTACCAAGAACCTTTCTCTTGATCCTAAGAATAAGCAAAGGCAGTAAGAGCAGCAGTCTCAATTTAAGAGGTTTTTGAAAGATTTAGTATCTTCAAAAAATCGACTTTGAATTCAAATTAGGTAAAAGTAATCCCTGAACTATAAAGGAAGTTTGTTTCTTCCTCTTCTTCCCGAATAGAATGGGGGTTCCTAATGGCACAGAGGAAAATTTGCAGGTTCCAATGAAGTCAAGAGAAGTAGGAATGAAAGACTAGGTCCAGCATGAGAAAGTTTATGGGTAATTACGTGTAACAGGAATCACAAGAAAGTAGTAAGCAAAATTTAGCCAATGAAGGAGTTTGTAGAATTAACCAGCCCCAGAGTTCCAATTAGAATGACACAAGCAGTGGGTCTGGTCTGCAGATCCTTTCACAAGTTCCAGATTTGACATCAGGTGAATGGTCAAAATAGTTTTGGCCTGGTAGCACAAGTGAACAAAATATAAACAGATCAACAGGATTATGACATTTTTATTTATCTTTTAGAGGCTACCCTCTCTGCAAAGTGAGGAATGGGGTAGAAAGTTTAAGTCTGGTTAGGGTTCAAGCTCAATGAAAACAGGAGGCAAAAAACAAATTTGGGATACCTCTTAAACCATTTGTGGACAATAGCAGGTATGTCCCAGAGTTGCCATGAGGATCAAACAACATAATAGCTGTAAAATGCTTAGCCTGGTGCCTGGCACACAGTGCTATATAAGGTTAATTACTTTTATTGGTTAGTTGTTATTATTCAGGATGGAGTTCAGTATTTTAAAATGGGAGTTAAGCATTGAATGGCATGTTAAATATAAACTGGATAGAATAAACTTAAAACATTTTCTCCACTCTATCCTAACATGAGATTTGAATCCAAGTCTGTATTACCCCAAATCTAGTACCCTATTCTCTATAGAAACATTTTTTCAGAATGTGATCCAGGAACCCCTAGGGGTCCACAGGATGAAAACTATTTCCACAATAATACTAAGATGTTTTGATTTCTAACAATAAATATCAATATGACAAAATTCATATAAAAGCTCTTTGGAAGGAGGTCCTCAGTAACTTTTAAGAATGTAAACAAGTACTGAAACCAAAGTTTTAAAACAGCTCCTCTATAATAACAAACAAAAAGAAACTGTAATCTGACAGAGTTGGATGGGACATCAGAGATCTAGTCCATTCCCAAATCGGGAACAGTCTCTGTAACATGCTATGTAAGAAGGCCTTGAGTCTGCTTAAAGACCTCCAGTGATAGAGATCCCACTCCTACTAAAGTGTTGCATACCTGGCAGCACTTTGCAAACCTTTTAAGCACTATATAAAAATAGGAGACAGTTATTACCTACTGGCAACCCATTCAATTTGTTGTTCAGTTGTCCCTGACTCTTCATGACAAAGATACTGGTTTGCCATTTCCTTCTTGAGCTTACTTTACAAATGAGGAAAATGAGGCAAATGGTTAAGGGACATGCCCAGGGTCACATAGGTCACACATAGGATTTGAGGCCAGATTAGAACTCAGGAAGATGAGTCTTTTTGACTCTGGACCTAGCCTATTCAACATCTGGATTCTAATGGTTAGCACTTTGCCCTTGGGATAAGACATAATTTACCTTCAACCATTCTTTTGGCCTTCTGAGGCCAAGTAGAAAAAAAAAATCTAATCGTTGTTCTTATTATATGCCTTGCACACACATCTGAAGACAGCGATCATGTCCCCCTACGTCATCTCTTCTCCAAATGAAAAAACTCTAGTTCTTTTGCCTGTCTCTCCTCAAACCATTTCAGTTTTTTAATATTCGTCTCCAACTGTGGCACAATACATGACACATTTTAGGTGACTTCTTGATTAGGGAAGAGTATAGTGGAACCTCTTTTAAAAAGGCTAATTTTAAAAAGATTTTTTTAAAAAAAATATGCATGGTACTAGGAAAGAGCAAAATAATATCAAAAGATCTTCAGGTTTAACAATTAATATTCTCGTATTACACGGAAAAATAAAACACAACAAAAAAACCTGAGTTGGTTGGTAAGTGCCTTATGCAAACATTAATTTTGCTATACAATAATTTCTTCCTCTTTTTGGGAAGTTTTAGTTCTTAGAATTTCATTTTGGGGAACTACTAATTACTCCTTAGGTGACTACCCCTAGACTCTTAATGTATTATTTCTTACCTAACCTTTCTCTGTATCCTTTGCAATCTGTTCTGCAAAATCTAAGGTGTGTATTGTACTATTTCCAGCTTTCTTTTCCTCTATCACAAATTACAAAATGGTCATTTCTTTTGAAAGTTCTAAAGTTAAAAAAACAACACCACCACATTGGACAGAGTAGATGCTCACCTAAGTATCTGATTGAATATTCACAAATTAAGCCAATGGGCACATCATGATAATGTAACTGCTAAAAATTCCAACTTGGGCTATGAGGTTATTTGTTGAAATATGGAAAAAAAAGTCATTCAATAATAGGGGCACTCAACCCTGAATAGAAGACACATGAAAATTACATTCGGCCTGAATTATAATTACTAATTGCTAAGCCTACCAGCAGAAGCCCTGTTGGAAAGTGCACAATACTAGTAGTTTGTATGTGCTTAGGTTAAAATTTTGTGGTTAAAAATTCAAGCTAGCTAACGACTCTATGAAAACTGGATGCCTGTGAAATAAACAGGCCCAAGTATACCTATATAAAATAGTGGAACTTTATGGCAGGATCCTTAATTTCCTATCGAAATTTTTTTGAGATCAAATCTTTTATTTTGATATCTGATTGCAACAGTGGGTGTGCGCTCTTCTATACTGTCTGCCTTTTCCCTTATAGATCCACATGTGATTCCTTCCTACCATATCCATTTTAGTGGTCCATTGCTGAAAAGAACATCTCAATATTTATTACTTAAAAAACATGACTCAATGAAAAACATTCAAAAACAGAAAGGAAAACTGTCTTCAGATATTACTCTTGAGAATGGGTACAGAACACATATCTAAGCAGTATCTGAGGCCAGATGTGAACTCAGGAAGATGAGTCTTCCTGATTCCAGGCCTGGCATTCTATCCACTGTGCCAACTAGCTACATGGTGATATAACTTGATTAATAGAAACTTCAGTGTACAACCAAGAAAAACTTGTTTTCTCTAGGACAGCACATACTAAGGCTATTTGTGTGGACACAAAGATGAGAAAATGTCTTTCTTGCTGGCTGTCTCACTTGATTTTAAAATGTATTAGAACAATTAACATAACATTTCATTTTTGCTTTTTTCAAAAACAAAATAGTATCTTCAAAAAAAAGAACGGGTACAGAATAAAGATAAATAATATACACACACAAACTTGAATTTCAATTGCTATAATGGTAATGCATAAACTGAGTGAATTAAATTTATTATATACTACCAAAATTTTAGGATATATGTTTTGTAATTCATTAACTACACTTTTACAGGTTTTACTAACCTGATAACTAGTAGTTTTACCATTTTTTTTTCCTGAGGACACAAAAAGTCCTTGAAGATTTATTTTCATGTTCAAGGCCTTTCATTTACATACTCTATTATTAGTAAAATACAAGAACTAGATAAAGACCAAAATAAAAGTCATTCCAAACAAGACAATGCATTTTTTCATTTATTCAAATCCACTGCAGGAAGTAAACACCAAAAGATTTAAAAACAAAAACAAACAAAAAAAAACTTCACACTGCAGTATGCACAGTTTCATGACACCACATGAAAAAAATTAAATTTCTAATAAAAAATGACAAGTTATATTGAGCACATCATAACAAAACTGGTTCTGTAAACCTCATAATTTATATCATGAATGGTAACACAATATTCTATTATTTTCTAGTATTGGAATACTCCTGATACAATTTTTTATTTTTGTTTTCAATGGAATTAAAACTTGATGACTTTAGTTGTGTGGGTTCTTTATGCTGAAAAAGTCATTAATTTGATTTTTTTAGACATTTGGATTCAAAACATGTTCTTTCACAAAGCTAAAATACCACAGCAAAAAAAAAAAAAAGTTATGTCCTGAAATGGAATACTGTTGTTTTTGATGAACATCTGATTTAAGACATTTTGCCATATGCACAGGGTCCCCCATGCACGTTTCATGCAGCAGGTAATCACAACTTTAAATAAAAAGTTTATTTTATACATTCTTCCCAGACTTGCAACCGTATACATACATGCAAAAAAATTTAAACCTATCTGATCATATTTACACTTATACATTAGCTATACAGAACTTAAAGAGATTAAAAGGCTTTTCCTCTGAATTAGAACAATACAAAATATGTATTTCTCATTAAGGAAATCACTATTTACATCACCTTTTAAAAACCAATTTTAACATGTGTAACAAGTCAATATATGTACACACTCTCTCTATGTGTGTATATATACATATATATACATATACACGATATATATGTATATATATATACACACACACACACATATATGAAAAACAGTTTACTCTTCTGTAAGATGCAGCAGAAAATAAACTAGTAAAGCTACCTTACTGATGTCAATGAGAGCTGTAGTACCCTTCCACAAATGAGTCTTAATTAGGGGAAATTGTATATCTAAAATTGATTTCTAAAAAATGTCTATGTATATAACCTTGCATAAACAATGTGAATGTACTGATGAATTTTTTTTTAAAATATCAAGTGGGAACTTCCTGTAGTGAATTAGTGTTATATTTCTTGAAGTCATATTATACACTGCATATTTATATACCCTTTATTTGTTACCAAAAATAATAAACAATTCTGGTTTCCTATCTTTTTCAAGGACTAAACCTCCCTCCCCATAAGAACCATTATTTTGTTTAAGGGAAGAGGGATTTTTGTTGAACTCATATTTTAACAGTTTCTAGCCCTTTTGAAATTGTCACCTCAAAACATACCTCCTTTAGTATTCCATGTTAACTAGCAGTTGTATTCACCTTACATCTCATCTAAGTTGGTACAATAGTAAACAATGTATGCTGTTAGAAATGCAATGTATAGGAAGAAATCCTGGAAGCATATGTTGGATGAGAAAGAGGCCTGTTTGTGGACTGTAAGAGCTCTAGTGCCCTTTCACTGACATCATTTAAAGGGACAGCTAAATTGTTAACGATGAAAAAGTTAACATTTTAACTTTAAAAATCTTTAAAAATTATTTAAAAGTTTAAGTATATATTATAGATAATAGATCACCACACAGTAAATATGAGATGGAGTACAACATTTTCTCCATGCATATATCCACTGACCATTAGAACAATTCTCATTTCACAATAAGAAAAGTGCATGCCTCCATGTCACCCTGATATAGTTCATTATTTACTCTGCGTTATCTATTATTCTATAGATTCCATAACTATTTACAAACCATTTTGAGAAAAATAATCACGTAAGACTTTAGACAGACGTTCAATAAGTACAGTAAATCCCCTTTTATATTATACTGAATCTTTCATATAAAAATTATCAAACTACTTTAGTAACACCCTAAATTAGATTTCTTCTAGTTAATGGTTAATTGCACCACAAGTTCCTGTCCTTACAGGGCCAGTTACTAAAATGGCTCATACTTAAAATCAAAACAAAAAACCTAAGATTTGGGTAGAATATGGTAACTGAAGCCTAGGTTGTAAAAAGGGAGTTTGTAATTGTTACACAGTGGTTTTAAAAATGCAAACTTCCTGAACTATATAAGCCCAATAAACTATTAAGCTTCATGTAAATAAAATTAAGATCTACTTTTCAATCAGAACTAATGGTTGCATTTCTTGATGTTTGTTAGTTATCCCAGTGTGCTTCCTATTATTTAGGCTATATCTGCTATTATTTTTCTTGGGTTTCAACAAAATGTTAGCACTTTTCTTGTGTGACTGCTTCTCATGGAAGTTAAGGATATATTCAGTAAAAGTGGAGGCAGTGTGGTACAGTGGAAAGAGTGCTGGCTCTGGAATCAGAGGACCTGGTTTCAAATCCTGCCTCTGACGCTTACTACCTGTGAAACCTCAGGCAAGTCATTTAACCTCCCTTGGCCTCAGTTTCCTCATCTATAAAATGAAGAGAATTGGACTAGATGGCCTTTGACGTCCATTCCACCTCTAAAATTCATCATTGTGTGATCCCTAAATTGTGCAAGCCATATTATAGCCAAAGTATCTCAGTTTGGGGCTGCAGTGGATCTATTCCTGCTCTATGGTCACTTTCGCAGATATAGCTAATTGAGACAAACAGTGGGTTTTCCTGAGACAGTAACCAAATACTAAGGTTATAAGCCCTCCCACCTCAATTTATTATTATAAAAAAAGAGTTTTGAACCTAGATTTCCAAAGATGTAAGGATATTATGTGAACCTTAAGGCACCCTTAAGGTGTAGACATCCAGGTAAAATTTGTTTTAGGAAGTAATACTGGCTTCAATAATCTTATTCTATATTCTTGGGAGGTCCACAAGAATCAAAGGAAATGTTATAGTTATGATTTGCAAACAAGGAAAGTTGAAATGTGAAAAGATGACAGAATTAGAGGTAAAGCATTTTGATTTTGTTACAAAACATCATTTCTGAGAAATCCCAAACATCCAGCATATTATGAGCAACATTTTAGAGTTCCCAATTCTAAAAAAGGAAAGAATGCAATTGGGTATAAAGGGAATAAAAAATAAAAAATGCTTTCTTAAAAAGGAGCTATCAGCCCCTCCCCCCCCTTCATATTACTCATATTGACTAAGTACTAAGAATTTAAAAGAAAATATATAATGAAGGGAAACATGGCAATGCTATAGGGGAGAAGTTGGGGCGAAATGGATTAGGAACAGTCAACAAAAAAATCTGTAAAAAAAAAGATTTTTTTTTCTGGAGTAACTGAAAACTTTCAATAGATCTCTCTAGAGTTTCTTTTTTGGATTGAATAATAAGAAATAAGCAGGCACTATGTTTTTCCATTGAACAATTACTTTTTTAAAAGTAAGCCTTTAAAAAACACACATATATAGTTTGTGTGTATATATGTGTGTATATATATATGTATATATATAGATGTATGAAATGCTAGCTCTGTTTATGCTTCCCCAAAGTGAGATTCAGTACCACAGTACACAAATTGGAAAAAAATGAATTACTGCTACCATGGATTCAGATTTACATTTTAATTTATGTGTATTTAAATTACTGGTAGTTGAAAAAAACTTTCATTCACACACTACTCACAGGTGCTGTCAGATGCATACAGAAGTGTTATGCAACCAACTGCTTATTCAGTAGTTTCCTTGCGAGAGCAATGTAAAGCAAAAGGGAGCTATGCCTATTTTAAACATCACCAGCAACCAATAATTTTCCAAATGAAGAAAAATAAATTCAATTAGAACATGCTATTTTCAAATCATGCTCTTATTTATAAAGTACTCAAGTTCATATTAGTTTTACAAAGACTCAAATCTTGATGGCAGACAGATTTTATTCATACTCTTTTTTTATAGTTAGTACTTTTTCCAGGAGTCCATAAACTTCTCCATTTGTATTATGTGGGTGGGAAGCTGCATTCCCCATATGGCTATTGTAAGGGCTTCTTAAATTAAAGAAAGAAACTTTAGTCTCTGCAGCAGGAAGCAACTCCTCCTTGACTGTAACCTGTGCAGCATTTTTTGCAAATGACTCATTCCAAATGTCCTTGTCATGTGCTTCTTGGTTGCTAACAGAATTACCTCCTTTCTGTAGCATGTAATACAGAATTGGGTTGGTTTTAGTCAGTCTTGGTGAGTCCTTTTCACATTCATTCTTATCCATACTTGTAATAACCCACTTAATGGGACCCTTTTCACTGGGAATGGGACAGACACTTAACTGCCCAGATTCTTGTCTAGATACCGTACTGCCCATGTGCTCAGGAGAGCACTGGTAGGGAGAACTGGCAGGGCTCCTTACTGCTACTGAGTATGGAAATGTCCCGTTATCTATACAATTACCGAGTTGACCAGAATGATTCATGACTCCATTTAAAGAAGAAATGTTAAATTCAGATTTGCTATTGATTACATTATTTTTGTTTCCTTTCTTCTTAACATCCGTTATAGTGTTATTCCTATGCTGTGACAAATCTCTCACACAATTTTCTGAGAGAAGCAGCTGTTTCAACACATTAAAGCCTTTACTATCTCTAGACCAACTCCTATTTTCATGTTCATTATTTGAACCATGACATGCTGGATATTTAAATTCAAAATCATTTCTGTTACATTTCATTTCTTGTTTATTAAGCAAAGGCCCATACAATTCTGTAGAAGGATTATGATTATTTGCACCATCAGAAATATAACTTTTCATCTTTTTTTTAAATGGACTTTCTGAAGGCTCAATATGAAGTTTCCTTTTTTTAGGAACTGTGTAAAGACTTTTTGACTCTAAAAGAGTCAGTTCACTGTTCCTGTGACTTCTGTCTAGATCATCTGCAGGGTAAACCTCTTGATTCTGTCTCAATAATCGACTTAACAGGCCATTCTTAGAAAAAGAAAAGTCCTGAGGTGAAAGAGGCTCTGATTTGAAGTCCTCAGATGCTGGTGAAGCAGCTGCACTTCTCTGCAGAGCAGGAACCACACCTATGAATTTGTTATTTATTGCATCTTGGCTCTGATGGACATTCACATTATGGAAGATATGTGAATCATCACAAGGTTCAGATTTTATTTTTACTGTTAATATTTGCTCACTTAAAGCTTTATCTGTATGTTCTTGAGAACTTTCATCTCTTAAAGAAATTCGTTCCTTCTTTTCATTTTTACTTTTGTTGGGGTTTCCTAGTAGTAACTGAAGAACTGTCCGTCTTTCAAGCAAATTTTCTATTTCAGAACCAGAGAGTCCTGGTTCAGGGACTGTTGACTGACTATTGAATGCTTTATTATTTTCTTCAAGTATATTTGGTTTATTTGTGAGTAGAGGACTACTTAGTCTATCAATCAAACCTACAGGTTTATCTATGTTTACATTTAACAGATGTTTGCTTGTTCTTTGATCTTCCATTGACACAGAAGACTGCATTCCACACTGAGCCAAATTTTGTAACAGCTTGCTGGCACTGAAAGTTGTAGAATTTTGTGCACTGTCACTTTGGTTTGATTTATTTGTTCCTTGCAATTCTTTACTTTTGGTAAGGTCTATCAAGTGTTTAGACGCTGGATTCATCAGTCTTTTGGGTTGAACATTACAAACATACTGGGGTGAACTGTGTTTGACTAGAGACTGTTGAGAAAGATTTATAGGTGAATCTGCTTTTGCAGATGAAAGCAACGGTGGAGTGCTCACTGGAGTAGCTCGATTTATGCTGGGGCTTTCTATTACAGGAGTCCTCTTACTACTTTGTGCACTGAATTTTGTCACATTACTATGTGATCCCTGAGAACCAGTTGTTTTTTCTAGGTTTTCTTCATTCTTATGTCCAAGTAACAGCTGAAGAAGTGTTACTTTTTGGTGAGGATTCAATTTAGAATTTCTGGAGGTGTCTCTGTCTTCTTTGATACTGAGACCTGGAACTTTTGGATCCCAAGTATTCAGCAAGGATTGAGTAAGATTATCTAGAGAGGCAGGCTGGCTAGACTCTGGTTTTTCAATTCGATGCTTGAAAGATAAATCTATGGGGACACAGTTAGAGTGAGAACTTTCATCACCACTGCTGTCATCTTCTGTAAAACTAGGGTTATTGTCTGAATATTCATCAAGAGTTGTGGGTGTACTGCTATCCTCAAAAATGTTAACTCTCTCCTTCTGATCATGTCCACTAGTTGGTTTAGCTATATTCTGGCTTTTAAGAAGATGTAAAAGCAAACTATTATTGGCAGCTGGTTTTAAATTGTTTCTCTCCAGTGTGTTCTTATATTCTGCATTTCTGGGAGGAGAAGGAAGGATTCCCACTGGACTTTGGAAAGCTGTAATGTTTTTGTCAGCTACTGGTTTATTTGATGATGATCTTGCTTGACCATTAAGATGGCTCGACAATCCTTTTGACAATGGAAAATGGACAAGGTCCTTTTGGCCACTTTCTTGTAGTCTAGCCATAGCAGCAAGCCTTTCACTTGCCACCTGATTTGCATTCTGTGCTTTTAAAGCATGCTCCCGAGAATACTGCTGTAAATGAGCTTCACTGGAAAGGAGTAATGCTAACTGGCTACAAGCAACACTAGGCTTAGGTGAAGTAGCAGGACTAGATCTTTTTTCTACCATGCTTGCAACAGCCTGGAGTCTTGCAGCACATGACAAGGGTTCATTAATTACTTTTGCTCCGCTCTGTCCAGTGTGGGGTAACTCTATAAACCCATCTTTGATTAGATTTTTAGTTACATCAGAGATATTAGCATCAGGCTTTTGATCTTTACATTTACTTTTCTTCAAAAGAGTTTTTAAGTGACTTGATGCAACACCATAGCACCTTAAATCTTTCTCCACTTTTAAAGAATCATGGCTAAGGGAATATCCTTGCTCCTTGAGGCTCTGCCTAATCTGTTGTGACAGAGCAACACTTTGCAGCCTAGAGCTGAAAGATTGAAGCAAAGAGGCAAGTAATGTGCTATCCTGTTTGCCTTTAGGCACATTTTCAACCATGCCAGCTAGCAAAGCTTCCTGTTTCACATTTAAATCCACAACTGAATCAGACAACCGTCTCCTCTTTGCTGCATTCCAGTCCTCAGAAGACTGTAATAATCTTGCTTTTTTGAGATGCAGCATGCCAGATCCCTGATAAGTTGTTGTGTTGAGACTTGGACCATTATTTTGACAGGTGGGAAATATATTTCCAGAAATCTTGAAGTTTTGATCCTCTCCACTATGCCCAGTAGACTTTTTGTCAACTACAGTAGCTGACCTTGCTGCTGCCTGATGCATTAGTAATCCTTCTAGGTAAGTTAAAACAATAGGATCCTGGTGCATATCAGAGCCAAGCTCTTCTCCATGAGTCATGTTCAATAAAAGTATTCAACAAGGACTTGGTTTCTATTTACGTTAAAGACTGTTTTTTGAGGTGAATAAGATATAACTTTGGAAAAGGAATAGTAGTCTATTGTCTTGTACAGCAATCAGACATTGATCAACTTTACATTCTGACTAGAAATCCTTCAGAAATTCTTCTAAGAAAGAAGGAATCATGAAAACTTCAAGATAACACAAGTCTATGAAGGTGATGAAATATTAACTAAGGAAAGGCAGATGGATTCCTTAATAAATGGGTCCACAGTAGCAAGAAGTTGAAATCTTCATTCAGTAAGCAGCTATAGTTCCCTCATCACACGTCTCAGGATTCCTATGGTAATAAAATAAAAGAAGTTAGGTAAAATGAAGTAAAAATCGGGAATAAGGTTATATTAAATAAAAATATCTTCACTCCCCCAAAGCCCCCCACCCCCAAATCTTTGAATGCCAATACATATACTCAATTCAACTCATTAAACACTTATATTCAAGCACGTTTCTATTAAATTTTAGGCACTTCTAATGGATAATCCAAATACTGATCTATCCTGTAAAAATAATTACATGTACCAATATTAGATAAGGAAAGATGACATTGACATTTATTCTAAAATGTTAGCCAACTTTTGCAAATTATGGCTTAAAGATTTTGAATTTGATGCTAAGACTGACGCTTGAAAAATAAGTTTACTCCAGAGACTGAAGACAGACAGAAAACATTAAAATAGTAAATATGCTTCTTGAAGCAACAAAAAGTATTTCTTTCAAAATTTATATCCCAAAAACTTTTAAGCTCCAAAACAGTATCTTAAAAACTCCCAATGTTAAAACTGATTAATTTGTACATTTAAAAAAAAAAGAATTAAAAGAGGAAATTTTAAAAAGTTGCTTTTTGGGCTCCCATACCAAAACAGAGCAGATGGCCTTAATCACTAATACTTTAATGTTGTTTTAAAAATTGTCAATCTATAACCAACTTTCAATTATTCAGTGTTCAATAATTCATTTTCACAAATTGTTCAAGTCATTTGTTAAGTTCTCCATTTTCCTATTCCTTTGCAGATGGGCAAAGATACAGTTAAACTAGTTAAGATAAGTATTTGCTAAGTCATGTGAAAAAAAAGCTTCAACAGTGTTATCTGTTAAATTTCAATGACTCATGTTATCCCTGTCCCTTCCAATGCACTAATTATGAATTATATATAAAGTTGTTTGTTTCCTCATTGAATGAATCTACTTTAATACTCCAAGAACAAATGACTTGGGGGAGGTAAACATTTCCACCACCCTGGCTTAGTAAGCTATTTTATTTTATTTTTTTGCTTTTTGGGGAGGCAATCAGGGTTAAATGAATTGCCCACGGTCACACAGCTAGTAAATATCATGTGTCTGAGGTCGAATTTGAACTCAGGTCTTCCTGACTCCAAGGCTGGAGCTCTATCTACTGAGCCATCTAGCTGTCCCTGTAAGCTATTTTAAAGAAATGATATGGCTGAAAAATTCAGTTCTCTTTGGTTAATACAATGATGAATAAAAATTCAGTCCTCTCTGGCTAATATGATGATGAATTCATCTCTGAACCTAGCTAGTCTGGCTAACATGCCTTTAGGAACCTAGGGTCACCTCCAGGCCACAATGAAGCATGAAGTAAAAAGTTTAAAATAAAATTTTACAAAGTTAATTACAAAAGTTTTTACCACAGAATTCCTTTATGTAAAAACATCTCTC